>NC_036638.1:1207247-1322156 GCF_002806865.2 Cucurbita pepo subsp. pepo
TTTTGCAATCTGCAAATTGAAAAGGGGGAAAAAGTATTTCTCTTATTGATTTTTGTTAACAAGAAACCCAAAACACCCTTCAACCACAGTGATTTTTTTAAACAAGAAACAGATACATTCAAAGAAAGAGGAAGACAGCCATTTATTAGTTTCACGTGGAAAAGAGTTCAATAAGCCATAAACAATTTCTCTTATTGAAGTCCTAAACAGATAATACAGAGAATATCAACACATATCAGCAAAGGAAAAGCAGCTAACGTATGAATTCTAGTTCAATATCATTTAGGAAACTGGGATCTTTACCTATGATCTGTAATGTGCTTTTCAGCTTTCACACAGGAGTTTGAAAGAGACTCTGACAAGACTTTCAATTTATCAATCTGTATATAAGTAGACATCATAAGTACAATGAGTACAAATAAAAATTTAGACCGGCAGGTTCAAGACATCTCCAGAACAATACCTTCTGAGCATGGATTTCGGGAGAATCTCCATTGTTTAAGAATTTCTTCTTCATCAGAAGTTCATCTACTCTAGAACAAATTCGTATGTGTGAAAGTGCTGCTTTCAATGCCTGTCGCATAGTTTTTTCCCAGTCCGTCAAATTCATAAAAGAGCATTACTTGACAAATCATATTCCAAGGTGGTAAGTACACTATATAGTACAAAATGTGAAGATATCACTTTTCAGAGAAACAAACGTTTACCATGTAAGTTGGACTCTTTCAGTCTCATAACAGCTAGTTGGAAGGTGAAATAATATACGGTACAACTAGAGACAATGAACGTATGGATATCCTAATAAAACTTTTGAGATTTTTAATTAGATAAACAACTCATCAACAATATGATAACTAACGGTCACTGCTCTGATAGTCATCAAGATTGAATTCAAGCTATATTTATTAGCCACACCAAAAGTATGTTTGGCATGCCTCTTAAATTGTTTTATTAGCCACAGATGAGCTTANTTTTTTTTTTTTTTTTTTTTTTTTTTAATTTCAGGAACAAAAAGTTTCATAGTTTCCAATAAAATTAATTGACAGTAATAACTTTATCAACTGGCTGACCTCAATTGTTTCTAGAGTGGTTTCTTCTGATGTATTGCCGTAATCTGCATTTGAAGACATCGAGGAAGCTGACATTCCTTCAAGTTTTGTCTTCAAATTGGACAATTCAGTATCTACTCTGTGGCCAGAGAGCAAAACAAATAATAGAGAAAAGACCATTATGTTAGCTTACTCTGACCATTTAACAGGAGAAGTAAGGATGATGGGTGTAGTTCAAATAAAGAGACAGCGTACTATTCCTAAAAATCATCTAATTAGTACCCAGCCTATGGCATTTTTTATCCTCTTCATTACTTGTGGAAATGCATATACAAATTGAAAATTATTTTTTGATAAGAGAAACTGAAAATCATTGAGCACATATCAAACACGCAGCAGTATAAGATAAAGAAAAGAAAAGGTAGACAACATAAAACAAAATCACATTATCTTTGAATGTGGAAATCAGCTCCTCATTTTTCTTCAGTTTGCACACTATCTGTGGGCAGGACAGGATTTAATGTAGACTGTAGAGGTCAGATGGAATGACTACATGACACTTTTTTTTTCTTTTTTTCTTTCTTGTATATGAAGCACAATATGGCAAATTTTTATTCATAAAAGAAAGGGCTGAAAAGATTTTAGATGCCATTCCCACAAGGTAAGGAGACCACAGAAAGGCTACCTCGTAGAAATTAATCGAACAAAAAGAAACCTGTTCTTAAATGAAACAAGAAGGCTAAAGTCACCCCTTGATCCCTACGGCTTATAGCCCATTAAATAAGTATACTTGCTGTATAGCAGAGATAGTAAATAACATAACAATCACACACATACAAAAGTTGTAGAAATGGAGACCAAGAAGAAAAGAACAAAATAACTCATTTCTTACCCACCTCCCAAGATCAGCATTAATCTTCAACCCTGAAATTGCACTTTGTGCAAATTGGAGCAATTCTTCCCGCTTCACCTGTATTTAAGATCTCCCGTAAGACTTTACACAAAGAAAAGAAGTGGAATGGGAAAATGCAAAAGTTTGTCTTACTAATTCATATATCCACACAGTATAAATCATATAAAGATGATTATAGCATGTGAAACTCGTAGTCAGTTACAACTTATAGCTACAATGTATGTTAACTCCTTAAAACTTTACCAACACTTCATCCTCGTAGCTGGAAAAAGATTTTGCCAGATCTTGTATGCTGCTAACTATTGCATTATGAACTTCTTTCCCACCTATAAGGCATAATCTGCAGGAGATATTATTAGAAATTTGTTCGTTAAATATTAATATTCGATCAGAAACCAAACAAGTTGAAATTAAAGAAAACAAAGAGCGTTTAGAACAGAGGCACAAGAGGCTAGAGCAGATGACTAATTGACTGGAAACCAATAGTCAAAATCAAGGTCAAAAGTTTGAGCCCAAGAAAAGTAAAGATAAAGATGGTGAGGATCCATCATCGTAATGTGATTAAAAAAACAGAACTCTAATTATCTCCTCCTGATAAGAACTATTAAAAATAAAATAAAATAATCCCCTTAACTTCACAAACATCAACATAATGAAAATTGGAAGCTGTGTATCTGTTGGATTCTTAGTAATTAGTACTTCCACACAGAAATTATGATCTATACTGTTAGCATAAGTGTGGGACAGACCCAAACATGTCCAGGAGAAGAGACACTTCTTCCTCATCTGGCGCTTCAAGAATCTGTGGCACAGAAAATAGTTAATTTGTTGGTTATATCCTTCATGACAATTTAAAAAACACAAAATTTGACACCAAAAATTCAGACCCATGGTCTGAACACATCGAAAACAACGGTGAATTAAAAAAATAACAATCTAACAATTCAAAATATGATGTCTCACTTGCGTGCATTTCCTCCATATCCAATAAAGCTAACTGATTCATCAATCACATCCAAGAAGGTGGAATTAAAGCTTGTTTCCATCATCACTCAAAAGTATAACTTTTACATCTCCACCTCACACAAGTACTATGCGCAGTATATCTCCACCTTTGTATAACATCAATATCGACCATTGTTGTTAATAAGATAAGTCCAAAAGGCATATAAATCTTGGCACCTATAAAAAATATACTTGTAACTAACTACCCACCAAGCAACGGTCACCCTTCTCTCATTCATAACCAAAAGAAATTACGGTTGTTTTACAATGCAAGAGTTCGTCTTAACAAATTAATTATATATTTGATTCATCAACAAGTTTGATCATAGACAGCACACATCTTTTCGTATGAGTTCCACTCAAGTCAAAAGCTAAAACGGGTCATTCAATTTGGGCCCAGTAAGTTCTTCATCTTTCAACAAAACCTAAATGCAGAAACCTCCTACCAATGAACTACATCATATTGTCATCGAGTTAACATACCATAGATAATGTAATTCCCTCCAGAGCTTGACTATGAAGAAACACATCATAGAAGTTCATTGGTTCCCCTCCAACATCGGGTTCATAATACAAAACCTATTCATGATGGTAAAGGTCAGAACAAAATAAACACAGAAGGAAAAAAGCTTTACAGACTAACTACTTTTGAATAGTATTTTCAAATTTTAATACTTTTAAAATATTGCAAAATTTCAAATGCTTATCAATGGTATCAAGAAAATGCTAATACCTATTTCCATCTTCTAATTTTTCATAACGTCTATAGATCTGTACAATTCCTTTTATGCCATTGAGAAATTTTTCTTTCAATTTTTTCTTCCTTCCTCTTCTCCTCGTCTTTCTGAGAGGAAACAATTTCCAGTCTCTCAGAAACCTTTTTGATTTTGATGTCGTTTGTTGAAATTACAAGTCAATTAAAAATCTCTCGTAAATAAAGGTCAACTGTGTTTTTTTTTTTTTTTTTATGAGAGAGAGAGAGATATCCTTCTAGCCATAGCCATAGGTATCTAATTGCTACACCACTAAAGAACGCATAGCCATAGGTATCTAGATATCCTTCTAGCCATAGGTATCTAGATATCCTTCTAGCTCTCCATAACATTGTAAAATCAATGTGCAAAGTAACTTTAATGTCAATTCTAAAAATCCACCCCATGAAGTACATGAAAATGCACCAAGGTTTTTGAAAAATGAATAAACTATGAATGATATACGCCCATGAAGTACAGCTAATCACATACTTGGAGGGGAGGTGTTCATGAAAACTTTTAACTCACAATATCAGGCTTTCTTGGGCTTTCCTTTGCATCTTCAAAAGCAAGATGCTGCTCCAGGGTCTTTGCTGTCTCCTCGGATGGAACATCAGATAATTTTTTTACCTCTTTAAGCACAACCAACCAACTTCTCAACAACTGAGCTCTTTCAGGGCGCCCACAGGACACGGAAGCTTCTTCCAATCTTTGTATAGTCTGCCTAATACTTCTCAAGTTACGTGCCCCCTACATCAATTGAAAACCAAAAAGATGACTGAAGTATATAATTAAATACCCAATTCCCTTATTGAACCAACCAACAATACTCAGAAACAAAGCCAGCACCCTAAAGCGAAAAATAAAACTAAATGGTTATTATTTTTCGGTATCAGATTGAATCAAATGGATCTTTAATAAAGTTCTAGGAAGACAGAAACGTCAAATGGGTACGACTTAAATTCATGGGAAGCCCCCAAAATCGATAATCAGCGCCTTGTTTTCCATTTCTCCGTTTTAAATATCATAATTATTTTCCATCAGGTACGAACCCAAAATTCACCCCATCCTCGTGTTCTCGCAAAAGAATCACCAAAATTCAAGTAGATTTCTAAATGCCTCCGCGTAAAATTTCATCTAACGCTTGCATTTCCAAATTCACAACACTAAACGAGATTATAGGAAACAATCCCAACATTTCCAAATTCCACCACAGCTCAAAACGACGCCAGACCAAGAAAATCAACGTAAGAAGATATGAACGCGAAGAAAAATCCACAAAAATAAANAAAAAAAAAAACATCCTGCATTTCTGCATTTCACCACAGCTCAATACGACACCAGACCAACACAAAATCAATAAGAAAAACAGAGTGAATAGAAACAGGGGAAGTACAATGCGATCTTGAAGAATCTTGGCACCCTCAGCAACGGCCTGGCCAGCGTGGTGAACGACGGTGTCGGCATAATTCTTGACGACCCGAGTAAGATTGTTGTTGTTCCCAACCTCCACTGCTTTGCTCACTGCCAATCTCAGCCACGACATTTCAAATTTCTTCTAATCTCTATCAATATTTTTGCAAAGCAATTAGCAATAGAATGATGACGAAGGATGAGAAAAATGGCTATGGAGGAAGAAGATAATCCCACATGAGAAACACCTTTCGGCTTTCGGGGTTTATGTGTTCTGCAGAAAATGGCGCAAACTCTTTTGGAATTAGGAGGCAAACAAAGCCAATTGGACAGAGTCAGCGATGCCGAGGAATTGAAACGACGTCGTTATCAGTTTCTAACGGATAACGGATGGATCCAGCCCAGGCCCATATAGTACTCGTATGGCCCGAGCCCATATAGTACTCCCGTGGCCCAGGCCCAACTATAACTGCGGTTAAATAATTTTAAAATTCAAAAATAAAAATAAAAACTTTATACTTTTACACTTATTTTAAATTCAATGTTTATATATTATTTTTATGCTTCTTTCCGTACATAAATTTTAAATTTTTTATATTTTAATCTAACGTCTATTTATATTAGTAATATAATTTATGTCTTATCCACTCAATTACGATCGAGCAGCTCCATTTTTTTAATTTAGAAAAAAAAAATCTTTATTTTTATGTTATTCACAAATATAAAACAAAGTGGTCAAATTAAAAACTTGGTTTTAAGGAGCTGTCGAAAAAAAGCACAAAAAATAAATAAAAACACATTTAATTACATTATCTATAAATTAACCAATAGACAGACCATTAAGCGTAATTACAGGCCACCTAGGAAATTACATCGAGCTGGCTTCAAATTAAATTTATGCCCTAGGTTTCATCAACCTTATTGTAAATAATAATGTTAATTTATTACTTACATTTATGGTTTTTAATGAGCTATCATTATGATATAAATATCTCCCCAGGCTCCCACTCCCGCCGGCACTGAGCAATTTGCTTAATTTATAGCAACAATAATGCTTTCAAATTCAAGGATTTCTCCTCGTGTGACCAAGAATGTGGCATTATTTTGGTTGTTGATCGTTTTATTGGAGCTTAATGCCTTCTTGGTGTATTGTTTTGGTAAGTTGCTTCAATATCTCTTGCTCTCTTTTTTTTTTTTTTCATTTTAATTTATATTATAATTTCATTTTTATATTGGAGTTTAATGTTTGTTGTCAACTTTAACGGTCAGNTTTTTTTTTTTTTTTTTTTTTTATGTTTTAAAGTAACGGTTCGTACTGATAATATGAGACCTTACATCGATTAAAGAGGAAAACCAATATTTCTTATACGAGTGTGGAAACTTCTCCAGTGGATGTATTTTAAAAATCTTGAAGGAGAGTCAAGATGAGAAAGCATAAATAATCATTATTCATAGGGTGTGGAAACATCTCCCTAAAAATACGCGTTCTAAAAACATTAAAGGGAAGTATTGAAAGAAAAACCCAAATAAGATGCAAAAACTTCTTCCTAATGGCCGTGTTTTATAAACCATGAGAGGAAGTCTGGAAGGGAATAGGAGGTAAAGATGTCTCCGTGGTTGACGTATTTTAAAAACCTTGAGAGGAAATCTGAAAGGCCAGAAGGGAAAGTCCAACAATGAGGAAAAACCCAAAAGGTCGAAAAGAAAAACTAATTATGAAGAGAAACCTAGAGAAGGCCGGGAGGATAGCCCAATCATGAGTAAAACCCTGGAAGGCTAGAAGGGGAACCCAATACTGAGAGGAGACTGAAATGTCAAAAAGAAAAAGTCCAAACTAGACAGTATTCGCATAGCCTAAATAATTATTTTCAATTATGTTTACTTATAAAAGTATATTTAAAAAAATATATGGTGAATTTACTTAATTCGTGATTAATCTAACTTAAATATTAAACTTGTATATATAATAAAAAAAAAATTACATTTTATTTAAAGTAGTGTAGAAATCAATCTATTTAGCAAAATTTAATGATTGAGGATGAACGTAAACTGATTTTCCTTTTTGAGGCAGTCAACAGCGACGATTGGGTGAGCATCGACTGTGGCAATGAGGATTTTCTAATAGACGGCTCTCTAGTTACATGGGACACAGACGATCTCTACACTGACGCCGGAATCAACCAAAAAATCCGAACAAATAAAGATCAGCCACTCGAAATTTTGACCACGCTCCGATTTTTCCCTTCCTCAAAAGAACAGAGTTGCTACAAATTGCCGATTTACGATCAGAATCTACGGTACCTCGTAAGATCTGGATTCCTCTACGGCAATTACGACGGCCTGAATCAGCCACCAGCGTTCGATTTCCTTCTCGACGGCAAAAAAGTGTCAACGATCGAACCGGCGTCGGCGACGGAGACGATATTCGACGAATTGGTGTATACGTCGAAGAGATCTGGATTTATGAATCTGTGTTTGGCGCAGAGGAAGGACGGCGGAATTCCATTCATCTCTTCGATTCAGGCGATTCCGACGGGCGATGATTTATACGCAAATATGAAATTTAATGAAACGTTTCGGGTTGTCGCTCGAATTAACTACGGAAATGACGATGGAAGGTATGATTTAAAATTGGTTAAATTACAAGTAAATTTTCAGTTTTTAAAATTATTTATTAAACATAAAATTAAAAATTTTAATAATAACATACACACAATATTCAATTTTTAGCCCACCATTATAATAAACACCAAATTTAAAATTTATAAATTTAATTTATAATTAAAAATTAAAGTATAATTAGCCTAATAGTTTCTTTTTATAATTTAACCTATATTTTATATGCTAGTATACATACACTCATTAATTCCTTAAAAACAAATCAAGCGGTAAAAATTAAAAGTAGTTTTTAAAGCTAAATTAATAAAAATACCATTAAATTTTATATTTGTTTTATTTTTTTTTAATTTTAATAATATTTTTAAACTTAAAAAAAAAACTAAAAAAATATTTACCGATAATTTTAGTTTAAAATCATTAATATTATGTTTAAAAAACATCCTTATAACTTTCAAAAAAATTTCAAAAAAATACCCTAATTTTCTTAAAAAAATTCATCAATACCTTTATAATTTTTTTAAAAAAAATAAAAAAAACAACTTTAAACTTTTTTAAAAATTAAAAAAAAAAAACACCAAACTTTTCTTTAAAAAATTACGATTACGACCACGTTTAAAAAATACCAAAAAAAAAAAAAAAAAAAAAAAAACTAGGAGTATCATTAAAAAGTTGTGAGAAAATCTATGAAATGTAGATGTATGGTTTTCGTCCCTATATTGACAGTAAGAATTTCGATATATAGTTTTCATCCTTATACCAACCGTAAGAAATTTTTCTTACTCTTTTTAAAATAGCTATTTTTTAATTTTCATAAATATTTTTATAGTAGTATTTTTTTAACTCCTTGAAACAGCTAGAATATTAATTAAAATATTTAAAATTTAAGAATATTTTTAAAATAATATCTAAAAATATTAATTAAAAAATTTAAAAGAAACCGCCAGAATATAATTAAAAATTTTAAAATTTAAGAATATTATTGAAAGTTCACGTATTTTTAAATATATTAATTTTTTCATCCAAAATAGATTTTTCGAGATTTTTTTTTGAAAATGTAAAAATATTATAGAAACTTTTAAAAGTATATATTATTTATTTATTTTTGTAGAAAGTGACAAAATTTATGAGTCTAAAATTAAAATTAGACTGTTAAATAAAATAAATGTAAGGATTAAAAGTTGAGTGGTGAAATAATAAAAGAAAACATATTATTTAACATCATACCATTTTCACAACCTGATTTTTGGAAGAACAGCCTTTCGTCATCTGACGATAATTACGAAAGAATATGGACATTGGGAACCACTCCCCCAAACTGCAATGCAATATCAGCGATTCCCGATTTCGAATCGCCGGAAAACGATCCTCCATCCTTCGTCTTAGACAGCGCCATTGAATCCGTTAACGCCTCTTCTCCGATCATCCTCACCGTCGATTTCTCCAACGCCTCCTCTGCCTCCCAATCCGCTTATTTTGTCCTCTATTTCACTGAAGAAGAGGCTCTTTTTGACGACAAAAACAGAACCATCGATATCTTCATCGACGGCCAGAAATTGTCCACGATTACTACTAGTGTCGAAAGATGTACGGTGGTTACTCTGTATCCGATTATTGTGAGGACGCCGACTGTGAATGTGACGCTTTCCGCTGCAAATTCCTCCGCCGGCTCGCCGCCGTTGATCACTGCAATGGAAGTTTTCGTTAAAGTTATCCCCACCGGCGGCGCGTCTTCCTTGCAATTTCCTTTCTTCTCCTTTATTTTGATGCTTTCGTCTGTGTTTTCGGTAATTTACTCTGATTCCGCCTCTTTTAAACCCTAATTACTGTAAACAATTGTTTCTAAGACATTTTAATAGTCATTCTTGCTTACGTGGAAATTTAATATTTTAAATTATAATTCAAGATAACGAATATTAGACACGTAATTTTTTATTATATATACTTTGTTTCTTTTTGCAAAATTATAATTATATCTGTTTTATTGGAAGGGACAAATTCTACGCGACATTACTTTTATTCTTAAAATTAGTGTATATTACGCGTTTTAGTATATCAAATTCCGATATTATATTTTAAAGAAAAATCATATAAGAGTATTTTCTAGAATAAAATATTTAAATTTACTACATATATTTATATTAAACTATAAAAAATAAGGTTAGAATAATTTATTATAAATTTTTTGGGTAGATTTTTAATTTGATTTAGATAATTGAATAATCTGGTAGGGTCATATAGGTTGGTTGGGATACATATGAATGAAGCTATTAAAAAACAAAAATAATATATATGATCTTTTTTTTTTTTAATGTATGATTGTTTTTTAATAAATATTGTGCGACCGTCTAAAGATAATTTTGATAATTATATTTTTAAAATGCATTTTAAAAGTTATATAGGGTATTTAAAATTATGACATATTATCATATAATAACAACGACAATCTAACATTTAAAATTATAAAAAGTAAATTCAAATTTTTTTCAAGTTAAAGGAGAATTTACAATTCAAACTAAAAAAAGATAAGAATAAATTGTAAATAAAAACACAAATATTCCATAAAAAGACAAATAATAATAATAATAATGATGAGAAATTCATGCAGTGCATCAGTGTCATCATCGTTCGTCCTCGTCCCCATTAATGGCGGGCAGTCGCTTTGGCAAAAAACGCGCAATTTCGCAATTTTGAGAAACTTTTCATAATTTTTGTATTTTTCCAAAAAGTCAATAATAATAATAATAATAATCATATTTTTCTCCGACTTCGTATATTCTATTACTGTTGTGTTTTTTTTCATATTTTTTACCATTTTATTAGCAGATTTCAAATAGAAGTTGGTCATTAAAAATATTTATTTAAATTGGTTAATATATCAATTAAAAGAGACCATTTCAATATATTTGTTTAATATATCAATTCATTAAATATTGTTATAATTTTTTTTTTCCATTTTTTTATTTTATGTAAAATGTTTTCTCTAATTTGACTAATAAAGATAAACACAATTTTTTTTAATCAAATAAGAAGATTTAAATATTATTTTAATTTTATATAGCTGTCTCTATAATTTTGAAATCACAATTTTATGAAAACAATAATATATTCATTGTTTTTTTTTTCTTCCTAAAATGCCATAATAACACTTTAATAAATTACAAAATTTAAGAATATAATAAAAATTCAAAAAATTACACTAGATTATTATTTTAAAAAGTTTATGAGTATTTTTTAAACGTGTACCAATTTAAAAAAAATTAAAAGTGTTTATTTTAAGTTTTTTAAAAAATATTAAACGAAAATTTTGAAACATATCAGTAAGTTAAAAGGGTATTTATGAAAGTTTAGTTTTGAAATAAAACGTCTTACGTTAAAATAAATATTTTTAACTTTTTCTAAAGTTTAAGATATTTTTTAATTTTTTTTTAATTTTAAGGATATTATTGAAATGTTTGAAAGTTTATGATAAAATTAAATTGATTAATCATTAAAATTAGATAAATTTGTCCGTTGATTGAGACGGAAGAAAAGAAGAAAAATGATAGACCTTGTCTTTAATTATCTTCCGGACAAAATTATTCCCTGATAATCCAACCATTCCACTTCCCACCAACACGAAGCTTCTCCGCCATTTTCATACCTAACAATGGCCGTTCCACCAACTGTGGGCCAACGGGACTCTTCGTTTCGAGTCACCGATCGCCATAGCTGTCCTCCTCTTTCTCATCCATCAAGTTCTTGGTCCAAATTGCTTTGACCCCACTCTTCCTTATCCAATCTGCTCCGCTTTTCCACTTCCCTTTCGACTTTTTCAGTCGCATCCTGTGAATTTGTCAAACATAACGTGATGGGATGTTTATTCTTTCGCTTTTTTAGACCATTTTAGTCTGTTTTTAATGCCTTGGCTTGTTTGATTGATTTGATTGACCTTAGGTTTAAGAGTGAGATGCTTCTGGGTTGCTTCTTAGTCTCTGCTTTAATGGCGGGTGATTACTGATTCTATGTTAATTTGTGGACTGAAGTGATTCTTCTGCTTGCTCACTTGTTTTTCTGCGAATTGGCTTCTGGGTTCTTGTTATCTTGGCAGGATTCGTCTTGTTTGGAGTTTCGTGTTCTTGTTCTCAAATTTGAATTGTTTTGATCGGTAGTAAGACTGATTGATTTTGGATTGTGATCGATTCTTTCTCTCATTGATCACTTGTTTTTCTCAGAATCGCCTTTAGGGTTCTTGAATTCCTCTTTTTTTAATCTGATTCTTTGATTTTGTCTCTGTAAATCTCAAAGCTTACCGCCATGGGAGCTTCGAACGTCCATTTTCTCATCTGGATTCTTTGTGCTCTGTGTTTAAGATCATCTCTCTCATTAGGATTCTCTCCTGATGATAATTTTCTGATCGATTGTGGATCAACCTCCAATATAACAGTGGGAGGACGTCTATTTCAACCTGATGGATTTTTCTCTGACAATCTTTCAAACCCGAATGGGAAATTTGTTTCCACTGCTAGCAAAGTTTCTAGTTCATCTCCACTGTTCTTATTCTCTCATCTCTTTCAAACTGCAAAAGTATTTGAAACAACTTCCGAATACAATTTCAAAATCAAGAAACAGGGCAGGCACTGGATCCGCCTCTACTTTTACCCTTTTGTTTATGAAAATTTCAATTTGAGTTTAGCCAAATTCTCTGTTTCTGCTCAAAATATCACCCTTCTCAAAGAGTTTCAGATCGAGAGCGGCTCGATAATCAAGGAGTATTCTCTGAATGTCACTTCTAGTAATCTTGTTCTTACATTCACTCCCATGGTGAATTCATTTGCCTTCATCAATGCCTTGGAAGTTGTTTCTGTTCCTAATGAATTGATTCCTTTGGTTGTCCCTACTGTTGAGAAGATAGTAGAAAGTTTGGGGAATAGGGCATTGGAGACAGTTGCTAGAGTGAATATGGGCAACGAAACCGTGCCTCCGAGTAACGATACTCTCTCGCGCCTTTGGGTAGCAGATGGTCCATTCTTGATGCATAACAATCAGGCTGTTGCTGGGAGGTTTGTGTCGAATCTCACGAGAGTGAACATGACAACAGACTCTGAGATTATGGCTCCTCGTTCTGTGTATGGAACAGCAACTCAGTTAGGGGCTGAACCGGATGCGAATGCTAATATTAATGTATCGTGGTCCTTCGATGTCGATCCAGGCTATGAATATCTGATTCGTTTTCACTTCTGTGATATTTTAGATCTTTCTTTTGGATCGCTGTTCTTTAATGTTTTCGTGAACTCGTGGATGGTTAAAGATCATCTTGATCTTAATAATGTCACTTCAGGCATCATAGGTGCACCTTATGTCCTGGACACCATAGCCAGTTCAATTGACAGCTCTAAATTCAAAATAAGTGTTGGCCCTTCCAGTTTTCATGAGTACTCAGCTGCAATCCTTAACGGACTCGAGATCATGAAAATAAGCGATTCTCGGGGTAGTCTTGATGAACCCCCCTTTGATATACACTCGAAGAATAGTTCCAATGTGAAAGTAGGTCTCATAGCAGGCTTGGTTGCTGGACTGGTTGCTGCTGTTTTGGTCACTCTTGTCATCGTGCTGTGTCGACGAAGAAGGAAAGCGGGGCTCGTCGGTTATTTGAAGGAAGAGGAAAATTTTGGTGTGAATGGAAGAGAAAGCAACTATGTCATTGGATCTGTTGGTTATAAATATCCTCTTGCAGCCATTTTGGAAGCTACTGATCATTTTAGTGAAAGTTTAGTCATTGGCCATGGCGGGTTTGGGAAGGTTTTCAAGGGAATGCTGAGGGACAACACGGAAGTGGCAGTGAAACGAGGGGCCTCGAAGTCTCAGCAGGGTCTTGCCGAGTTCCGAACCGAAATCGAGATGCTATCCCAGTTTCGCCACCGGCATTTGGTATCTCTGATCGGGTACTGCGACGAGCAAAATGAGATGATTATTATCTATGAATACATGGAAAAAGGGAGTCTCAAGGACCATTTGTATAGCTCAGAACTTCCAAGTTTAAGCTGGAAACAAAGGCTTGAGATATGCATTGGCTCAGCCAGAGGGCTTCACTATCTCCACACTGGCTCCACAAAGGCAATCATACACAGAGATGTCAAAACTGCAAACATTCTCCTAGATCAAAACTACATGGCTAAAGTTGCAGACTTCGGGCTCTCGAAAACTGGCCCCGAGTTCGATAAGACTCATGTCAGTACAGCAGTAAAAGGGAGCTTCGGCTATCTTGATCCCGAGTACTTAACAACGCAGCAGCTGACTGAGAAATCCGATGTGTACTCATTCGGCGTTGTTATGTTCGAAGTCCTTTGCGGTAGGCCTGTCATTGATCCATCTCTTCCAAGGGAAAAGGTGAATTTGATTGAGTGGGTAATGAAGAGGAAGGATAGAGATGAACTGGAGGCCATTGTAGACGCTTGTATTGTCAAGCAAATCAAGCTAGATTCTCTGAAAAAGTACGTAGAAACAGCTGAGAAATGCTTGGCGGAGTGCGGCATGGATCGCCCAGCAATGGGAAACGTTCTGTGGAATCTGGAGTGTGCACTTCAGCTCCAAGGAGATGAAAAATCTAGCCATGGCAAGGAATCATCCTCACAAGCTGACCTTTCGAACCACTGGGAGGCGAGCGTATCGACCACTCAATTCAGCACGGGGAGTGCGGTCGATATCGCTGGTATCTCGATGAGTAAGGTGTTTGCTCAAATGGTGAGGGAAGATATGAGATAGGCTGAAGAACAACAGCAGCATGTTTGCCAATGCACAGTCTTCTCTTGGCGTTGGAGAAGAACACAAGAATCAGTAGATTTTGTATAGAAGTGAATGGGTTCAATCCTGTTTTGTGTATTGTATTGTATTATATGGTGCATTTCATATTGTTTCTGGTGCGCCTGTTGAGTTATACGCAGTTCATATAAACAGTGATAAAGATAGAGAGAGTTGTATTTATGATGTTCATATTTTATTCATGAGTTACATTTAAAATTGAATATCCGCTAGTCTTAAAGTTTTTAAAATACTAAATAGAAATTTTCACACATTTGTAAAAAAATGTTTTCTTCTCCTCTCTATCTAACGTGGGATTTCAAGATCCACTTACTTTTGCGAACTATCAATTTTACTAGCACTCGTTTCTCTCTCTAATTCATGTGAGATCTCACAATCCACTCTTTTTTGAGGCTCAATGTCTTCGCTGACACACTGCCAGGTGTCCACCCCTTTTAGAGCTCAACGTCTCTACTGATGCACCACCTAGGTATCCACCTCTTTTGGGCCTTAGCGTCTTCGTTGGCACACCATCCGATGTCGGGCTCTGATACCATTTGTAACAGCCTGAAGTCCACCACTAGTGGATATTGTTTTTTTTTTTGTGTTTCTGTTTCGCACTTAATCTCAAAGTTTATATATATATATATATATATATATATATATATTTATTTATTTATTTATTTATATTAATATTTATATTTATAGATAAAAAAATTTGTTTGAGGTTGAAGAAGTGGAGTGGCGGTGCACAAAGGACAATAATGTCACGGTTCAAAATTCAACAATAAACAATTCATCCGGTTCACAAGAACCGATAAAAACCCCAACATAAACGTGAGCCGTCACTGAGCTGCCTATCCGGCCCGGACGAATTCTCTCACTCATCAGGGGTAGATTGAGCGAGCGAAACCCTAGAGAGAGAGAGAGAGAGAGGAAGAAGAAGAAAGCGGGAAAGGCGTTCAGGTTCAGAGGCTGTGAGCCCTGGAAATGGACAGGGTTACCGAGAAGGAGAGATCAAGCAAGCGTTCTCGAGAAGAACGCAATGGTGACCACAAGCATCGAAGTCGAGACGCCGAGGAAAAGCATTTCTCCAAGGATGAAAAGCACCGTGAGTCCGATCATTCCCATCGTCGGCGTCACCATCGGTCGGACCGTGATTCAAAGCTTGAGCGTTCGCATGAGTCGCGCGATCTCAAACATCGGCGTGATAGGTCTCCCGATGAGCGTGAGAGCTCCCAAGATCGAGATTTTAAGCGGGAAAGATCTTATGATGTTAGGGATGAGAGAGAGAGGAGTAGAGATAGGGTTTCGTCTAAGCGAGAGCGGTCGAGTGAGCCGAGAGGGGAGAGAGAGGGCAGCAAGGAGAGGGGCAAGCTGCGCGAGGTTAGGCGCGAGCAGTCGGAAGATGAGTATGAACGGGAAGGATCGTTGGGGCCAAACCAGAATTCTGTACGTTCAAACAAAAGGAAGGAGAGGGGAGGAAGTGAGGATAGGTTCGATGGTGGTGAGAAGAGAGCTAGAGCTTTAGAAGATGGGAAGGAAGTGAATGTAGCTGAGATGGATGACAGAAAGGAGCGGAGGAGATTTGCCGACGGTGAGAAAGATGATGAAGCAAACATGAGTGGTAGGGGAAAGAGGGAGAGGAAGCGGTTTGGGGATCGGGCAAAGGAAGAGGATAATGGTGGAAATGTTGATGGGAAAGTTCAGGTTGGAGGCACCTCTGATGAGAAAAGGTCCATGGGGAATGTAAGTTCTATTTTGCATATGCTGGATTTTATCGTAATAATGAATTACACTGCTTTGGTTTCTTCTTACAACACTGGCATTGGTTTGTAGAACCATTTATCTGTTCATCAGCTTTACTTAGCAATTGGGTTCTGTCATATATGCTAGTACTATGTTTTATTTTACATTTCATTTGGTAATCCAATCTAGTTCCACTTTGTTTTCATCAATGGTGGGGAAAGTCTCTTGTTTCTGATAAAAATGAAATTAAGCAATGGAACAAGTAACATTTGAGGAGACTTCCAGAATTTCTTTATCTCTCCGGAACACATCGAGGTTTTTTCCGTGCTGACTTCCCTCTTCTCTGCTACTGACTGTTGTTTCTTCCCCTTAGGCTCTACAAGGGCTTAGGCCCGCTCTAATTTTCCCCGCTCTATATTCCTTTCTTCCCCTCTGTTTAGAGCTTCGTGTAAATGTATCTGAATAGAGACCCATCAGAGCCAAAGAGTATCAAAATCCATATCTTCTAGAACTGACAGGAAATTTATATGTATATATTATAAGATTTTGTGACCTATTTTCTTTCATTTTTTTCCCAATTAAAGTTGGTTTCTTGTCTTTTTTTTATTTTTTATTTTTTATTTTTTTAATAAAAATGTCATTGTGTGACCTTTTGGCTTGGAATTTTGTTTATGGGAGGGGGTTTTAGTGTGGGCAAAGCCATTTGTCTCTGAACATATGAAGCCTAAGAATTGTCATTGGTAGGATTTGTATTAATACAGGATTTTGATCTGTTTAGTTGTGAACAAATTATGCTCACAATAGAGGGTTCTGTTGATGGACGGTATGAGCTCTAGTATTTTATTTGATTTAGTTATGCTAATTAAGTTGCATCTTAAGGAATTTTCTAAGTTTTAGCTCTGAGGTGAAATTATTTTATTTCAAACAAGAAGAATATATGTAGAAGTCAGAATTTTATTCATTCTTTGGTATATTTAGCATTTTGATAATTTTCTAGCCATTAATTCTGAAGTGGGAGGTAGACTGAGTGTTATTTGATGTTTCTTGGATGCAAGAGCAGACATTTTTGTAAATGTTGTTAATAGTTTGGTTTCTAACGCACATACAGGTTTCTTATAGCAATTTTTACCTTGTTTACATTTGTTTTTGAAGTGTGACTAGATTGATTTATTCTTTAATATTGAGGAGATTCCTTCATGATTGTGATGCCTTTGGGCAGTGACTGGTAGGACTTAAGAAACTAACGTCGTAATTTTGCAGGGATCTTCGGTGGAACATATTGATATGTCATCTAGTGTGCCCCAGAATTTGTTACATCCTGGTCATTCCCATCCTATCAAGGTATCTTCAATTTCTACCACAAATGAAAATAAGGGAGTTAGTATTGCCAGATCTCATGAGGTTCATGGAAAATCTAGTACAGATGGGACATCTTCAACCGCGGGGAAAAGTGGAAATCTCTCTCTTGATGCTTTAGCAAAAGCTAAGAAAGCTTTACAGATGCAGAAAGAATTGGCCGAGAAGTTGAAGAAAATTCCCTTGGTAAGTTTCAAGACATCGATACTTTGACTCATTTTGTAGCTATTTTCACCCTCTGATGTTGCATTTACTACCTATGCATGGATACATGCATACACGTGTGTTTGTATTGGGTATTTCCTTTTTGTATGAAATGTTATATTATTTGATCTTATAGATGAAGAAGGATGGGTGGTCAAGTTCTGCAAGTAGCTCAGCTGTGAAATCGGAGGAGAAAGCTAAGCCAGCAGGTGGTTTATTGGGGCTAACGGCAACTACAAATGTCACCACTACCCTTTCTGCTGGGGTAGCATCAAGTTCGTCGACCTTACCAGCTGCCAACGCACTTGGTGGTGGTATTAATGTTCCAGCTAGCCTTACCTCTATACCCCATTTTGAAGCTGTCAAACGTGCACAGGAGCTTGCTGCCAGGATGGGATTTCGCCAGGATCCAGAGTTTGCTCCTCTTATAAATTTGTTTCCGGGGAATGTAGCAACTGATGTTGCTGTTTCACAGAAGCCAAGCAAGGCTCCTGTGCTTCGCCTTGATGCACTCGGCAGGGAAATAGACGAACAAGGAAATGTTGTCAATTTAACCAAACCCAGCGACCTCAGCACTCTAAAGGTTTGGAGCGAACTTCTGACCCTTTTAGAAGTTTTCTTTATGTAGTTAACTTTGAACGGATTGACCTCACATATATTTTTAACATTGCAGGTTAACATCAACAAACAGAAAAAGGATGCATTTCAAATTCTTAAACCTGAACTTGATGTGGATCCCGAATCAAATCCTCATTATGATGAGAGGATGGGTATAAATAAAACTAAACTGTTAAGGCCAAAGAGGATGAGTTTCCTGTTCGTTGAGGAGGGGAAATGGTCCAAGGAGGCTGAAACCATAAAATTAAGGGTACTTATCTCTTTTCATGCTTACTTTTGGTTAAAAAATGGTCATGTAATTTCTTAAAAAAAATGCTCATGTTCTCGTTACAGAGTAAATTTGGAGAGGCACAAGCTAAAGAACGAAGGGAGAAGCAGGCACAATTGGCCAAGGCCAAGGCTGCACCTGATATAAATCCAAATCTGATTGAGGTATCGGAGAGAGTTGTGAAAGAAAAAACAAAAGAACCAATTCCTGAAATCGAGTGGTGGTAAGCACGCTGATATTTATTTTCTGTTCTCATAATCCTGAGTTATTTTTATTTTTATTTTTTGCTTGCCGTTTCATGATTGTTCAATCAATGATATGTTCTGTGTGCCTGTGAAAATTTATATGCCAAATAGTTACAGTAAAGGAATGTTTTCAGGGATCAAGTTTAAATGTCCTTTTCCTTCATCATTAACGGACTGCTTGGTAGTCATGTCTGGCTGTTAACCATTTCGTTTTTTGTTTTTGAAAATTAAGCTTATAAACACTACCTCCACATGTGAGTTTTTTTTGTTTAGTATCTTCCTTCTAGTGTTTTCAATATCCAAGTCAAGTTTCAAAAACTATTGCCTTGTTTAATAGTTCTTGTTTCCTTCCAATTTTGTGGTACGCTTTTCACCTTAAAAAACACATTTGTTGAACCCTAAGACAAATTTCAAAAAATAAATTCAAGATTATTAGAACTACTTTTTAATTTTTAAAATTTATCTTGGTTCTTGAAAATGCTTCTAAAAAGTAGGCAATGAAGTTAGAAAACTACAAGTGAAAGTAGTGTTTATAAAAGGTTAAATTTCAAAAACAGAAAACAAAAAACAAAATAGTTATAAATGGAGCCTAAAGAAGTTTTTGAAACTTTATTTTTATTTTTTTTTGTTTTCTCCTAAAATTTTGACTATAAAATAGAGGGAAGTAGATTCTAAAAACTGAATGGTTATCACATGGGCTTGAGATGCTTGGCGATGTAGTATCTTTGTGCTTTGGTCTAAGGACATTGTGTAGTGTTGCATCTGATTGATTGCAAGCTTCGTACATTTTTTTTCCCTTTTCTTCTTTTGCATAGTTACTTCAATTTTCTAGCGTTTATTTTTTTAATTTCTAGCTTATATTGGGATCCCTTATGAGATCCAATTCTAATGTTCTGTTTTGTTTCCTAAAACTATTTAGGGATGTCCCTCTTTTGCATTCTGGCACATATGAGCATGTGGGAGATGGTTCTGTGGCTGATGATAAAATAAGGAAGGATAAGATTACCATATATGTGGAGCATCCTCGTCCTATTGAACCTCCTGCTGAACCAGCTCCTCCGCCTCCTCAACCACTAAAGCTAACAAAGAAGGAGCAGAAAAAACTCCGTACGCAGCGTCGTCTGGCGAAGGAGAAAGATAGACAGGAGATGATTAGACAAGGCCTGATAGAACCACCTAAACCAAAAGTTAAAATGAGCAATTTAATGAAAGTTCTTGGCTCAGAAGCAACCCAAGACCCTACAAAACTTGAGAAAGAGATTCGTGCTGCAGCTGCTGAGAGGGAACAAGCTCACATAGATAGAAATATTGCACGAAAACTGACCCCAGCAGAACGCCGTGAAAAGAAAGAACGCAAGCTTTTTGAGGATACAAATTCACTGGAGACAATTGTATCCGTTTACAAGATCAATGATTTATCACACCCACAGGCCCGGTTTAAAGTTGATGTTAATGCTAGAGAGAACCGTTTGAGTGGATGTGCTGTGATATGTGACAACATCAGTGTTTTGGTCGTTGAAGGGGGCAGCAAATCCATCAAGAGGTATGGGAAGCTTATGCTTAAGCGCATAAATTGGGCCGCTTCCGTGAAAGAGGAAGAAGAGGAGGATGAAAATGACGACAAGCCCGTTAATAAATGTTCATTGGTATGGCAAGGAAGTGTTGCCAAATCTAGCTTCCATAAATTTTCTATCCAGGAGTGCATGACGGAGGCAGCTGCTAGGAAGATTTTTGCTGATGCTGGTGTTGGTCATTATTGGGATCTCGCCGTTAACTTTTCTGATGATCTAATATAATCGGAACTTCTGCAGGTAGCAGTTGATGTGATTTGCTTGTTCATCATAGTATGCGGACTATTTCAGCTGATGGTTTGCTTTGGTGTCTTGTATGGTTGAGAATTGTTTGAAGTTGATATAACATCACGGGCTGGTCTCGCCTGTTTCCATTAATAGGTGGGGAAATTTCATTATGTTCCAACTGAGTTCATGGGATCTTCACCTATTTCATGAATCAGAATCAGACTTCTGTATGAAAAAATGTTGTTTGTAGCAACTAGCAAACAGAACTTTGAAACCGTAGCACGCAAGATCATCATCTCAAGAAAAGGGTATTTTGTCCAATTCGCCTATAGTCTTTCATTTCGTGTACTTAAATAGATGAGTTGTGACTCTTTCCTCCACCTTTCATTACCAAGGAATGTTTGACAATCCATTCCGTTTGGTAGTTAGATGAAGTGAAGGTGGCTTTGAATAATTTTCTACTAGAAAGAAAAGGTACTTTTTTTAGTCTTTTAACCACTATGCCTTGTTGTTTTCGTTAGCTGTCTTTGGTTGATCCTCTTCTTCCTTGTTTTTTTTATCTCGATTCTTTTTCAATTGTAGGTTCGTAAGAGTTTTGAATCCGTGGTGAAACGCTCTGATCAATTGAATTTTATCGGTTGAATTGCGATTAAGAGCGAGTTTTACATAAGTTTCTTTTCAAGTGTTTTGACTTTTTATAGAAGTGCTTTTATGATACTGTCAAACATGTTTGAAAGATCTTGTAGGACATGTTTTTGGCATGATAAATGTGTATTTGGGTGATATCAAAGAACACATTCCATTAAATCTTTGGAGACGTTTGTTTTTATGGCGTTTCGATTAGAATTACTGTTTCCGAACTCTCTTCAAATCATCATTTTGCTTTGACCGCTCTTGATGGGGCAGCTGTTTGATTTTGATTGAATTTTAATTAAAATTTGTTTACATGTAACGGTTATTTTTTGTAATTAAATGATATGGCCTATTATAATGTAAGATTGTTTCGATCACATCTATTAGGAAAGTGTTACCAGCAGAGTGCTTCTAAATGGATCTAGATATAACACAAGTCAATAAGGATATTGTCGAAGTCAGCATAATCTGATTGCCATTACATTCTCGTAGGGATTGAGTTCTCAAGAGAGATTTTTTCTCCCCTTTATACATGTATTTATTAAAAAATATCGATTTCTACCATAATTTTTATTTTAATATAATTTCTATAATTTCTATAGTATTTTATAATGTAAAACATAATTACTAAGTAAAAAAAAAGAAATGTGTATATATATATATATATATATATATATATATATATAAAGTGACATGGGAATTTGAGCAATATAATTTCCGAGACTCCAACTCCAGATTCATTTAGTTAATAAGATAAAATCTAACGAGAATTTTTTATCCGGCGAATTAAATCAACATTCCTATATGAACCATTTGAAGTCACAATAGTAAGATCCTATCCAGTATCAATTTTAATTTTGATTAAACAAACATCCCTATATGAACCATTAAAGTCCCAGTAGTAGGATCCTACCCGGTATCAATTTTAATTTTGGAAAAAAAAAAAAAAAAGGCAACGGAAGTCAACTTTCCAAGGAGAAAAAATTAAAGCAATATTGAAATCACACAAGATTGTCATACATACAAAAACACAAATTACTTTTATTTCTATCCATCTTTGCTAATATCAATAAATAATAATGAACAGTCATGATGATTGCTGAACAGAATGCTATTCTCTGCTACATGGTTTTTTTTAGCTCCTCTCCCATTTAAGGCATGTATTTGATCATTTCACTCAAATCTTAATGCTGTACCTGTTCATCTTCTACATTGTTACAGATCTGAGAAGGGAACGATGTAACCTTCCTCCGAAAGTTCGGTTGGTATGAAGCGTCCTTTGTTTTGTACATCAGCAGCTAATTGAGGCCAGTAAATCTCTGACAAGCTAGGAATAATAGGGATGCAACTACTTTCTCTTCCTTTATGAGGGTGTTCGGGTAAAAAAGTCATTCACAGCAAGATTTGCATCTCCATGAGCCACTGCGTCTTCGGGCTCTGGCATATAGAGAGTTGTGGATGAAGCCTGCACATAAAAATCAAGTCATCACATTCAAACACGAAACGGAATTGTTCTTTTATATGACCCCCTTCTATAGTAGTTGAGAACACGGGTAAGGATTTAGTTCTCCAACCACCAAAAAAAGGTATTTAAATTATGAACTACAAACTTAGTCAAGAAAGGGCATCTGCAAACGAACCAATAACAAAGAGCCAATAATATTATCCATTTAATTTTTCTTTTTAATATCTGTGATTGTCTCGACTAAATTATATGCATCTTCATCAATTTCAAGGGACAACTACTTGACGCTGCTATATTCGGTTGTCAAGAAAACACAAAAGATATTAAATTTTATGTAGGTGACCATCATAAATTGAACACATTCCCTCTAAGTCATCATTGTTCTCATGGCCCTTGTAAGCTACTAGGTCAATTGTTTCAGGATAAAAATGCTTTCTATCGTGCATAGTTTTTTTTATTCTTGGTTGTGGAGAGGATTTGGCAGGGGAGGAATAGGGATTTTTTTAAAATGGGGTGGTTCAACCCTCCATGCTTTCCATCAGGGTTTTCGAGAATATTTTCTAGGCCTATGACTGAGCCGCTTTTTGTATTCGTAATTAGGTTTTTGTTTGGATCCTCTAAGGTGGTGGCCTTTTCCCGTTATTGGGCTCTCGGTCTTTCATTGTATAAAAACAAACAATAAACTCCAAGCAATCATAAAAGTGAGATTGAACTTACTTTTGTATCAAGTTGCATCTCTCCATTGCTATCTTTTATGAGGCAAGCTCCATGCCCTTTCAACCATTCCGTGCATTCTTCCAATACATCGACTTCCCTGTCCCTAACTTCATTTCCTGATGAAGTAGAAAAGCCCAAGACCTGAGCAATGTAAGGAACAGGTAGAGAAGGGCGATATGACCGAGACATGCAATTAACAGCCTTGTAACGCATTTCTTCTGCATAAAGATCTGCAAAAAGGAAAAGGAGAAACTATCAGCTCGACCTTTAAAACAATTGGCATTGAACAGAAAAATATTTCTGAATTAAGTAACTTTCATATATGGACTCACCCATCAGACATGCATTTAAGTTGGGAGCTGCTTTGTGCAATCTGAAGAATTTGACGTAGTTGCCAGAGGTGACAGCAGCACGAACTGCAAGAGCGTGATTCACAGATACATCTTTTTTTGCTTGATCTGACAACCTTCACTCAGGACAACGAGATTCAACCAAATAAACTTCGTTCTTAAAAGTTTGAAGGAAGTGGTATATAACTAAGATTCTATACGGGAAAATCCACAAAAGCATAACTTTACATATACAAAAAACAGTTAATACTAATTTTCAATACTGCAGCTAGCACATTTTGGTATAAATTTTGTAAAAAGACAACACAGGATATGTATATGCTCTCAATCACTCAAGGGATTTCCAATCCCCAAAGGTTCTTAATAAGTATCACGACCTTGGATTTACCTAAATTAACAAGAAATTATTGGAGGGAATTGAAGAAAGACCAACGTAACTAGTGAGGGAGAAATTAAATACTGTGTTTCGACCATACAGCCTTGGTTAGAAGGGGTAGCCACATTGAAATTTCCATGTTCACGTAGTATTATCATAGTTCAAATTTTAGAAATCAAGGGACTAATCTTTCATAATGCTATGCACGTCAATTAACGCAAAAATGATGAAAAAACGGGAATAGATTCACAACTCACCTTGACATCAATGATAAAAGATCTTTTTTGTTGTTAGAGTGCAAGATCGCACAGAGTAAGTTATAAGCAGCAAATTCCATGTGACATCCCTCAATTCCCTCGGCATATAGAGTCTTCAGCTGTGACTGGCACTGAAAGCACAGAAAACACAGACTAGAATCATCCTAGATAATTTCTTTTTGGATTCATAAACTATAAAAGGTTTCCAAAATCATTTAAGTAATAAACTAAAATAAAGTCTTCGATTTTAAATAGTAGACTGATTTTTTTTGGAAAAAAAAAAAGAAAAAAGAAAAAAAAAAGGTGCCTGTGTATTCAAATTGGAACTCCAGCAATTTGAATGCGCAGGCATCTTCTTTTAGAATATTTCCACACAAACCTGATTATACTCGGGCAGGTCCCCAAATTCCAAGGCTAATCGAGCATGAGTCTCATATACCTAAGAGGTTTCACCAAAAATGGTTCACAAAAGAAGGGAGTGTAAATAAGCATGGAATTGCGTATGACCATATTACAACGATAAAACCATATCTTTTATAACCAGATAACAGAGATGACAAATATACCTTGGCTGTTAGTTGATTGCGAATTCTCTGTACAGTTAGATCCTGACGAATGGATTTCAATTGGTCACATTTATATAGATAATTCTTTTGAGACATTTGAACCATGTTAAGAGCTTTTTCCAGAACTTCTTCTGGTCTTACCTGTAAAGTAAAGATACAAAAAGAACATAATAAGTTCAAAGAAACAAATACCAGCTACTATTTTAATTCATTCTCAACAATGATTGTTCTGTGAAAAAAATTAACTAGATATTAATAATTACACTGTTAGGGTCAGGAGCAGATGTAAGACGAAGATAACATTTCTCAATTTCCTGGCAAGTCCCTTTAATGGTAAGAGCATCCCAGTCAATGTCTTCAACAGCTCTTCTGCCACCGTTTTCTAAATTTTTTCCAACCAAGGCACTAGCTCTTCGAGTAAACAAGTTTTCAATTCCAGCACTTTTAGGTTTGAAGTGATTATTTTCTCCACGACGGCCATGCCCTTTTTCAAAACGCTTCGACCGGTTTTCCCGTTTCTTTTTTTCTTCAGGCAAATTTGCAAGCGCCATGGCCCCAGAGTAGTATGCTGTCAAGCTTTGCTCCTTATCACTATCACTGTATGCCCCATCATTATCAGGTGCACTCCCATCATGAACACGCTGCTTCTTTGCTGGTCCTTGGGAAATCTTGCTCACAGTCCTCTGATCCCAGAGAGGAAATCTTGAATTGCCCACATACTTACTCTCTGAATTCCCAGATAAAGTCTGCACGCAATTTCTCAAATCAAGAAGATTGCACAACTATTTAAGATGGATGCACGATTAACAACTGAGCATTTATAATTTTATATTACTTATAGACCTTCCATATTTGGAAAATAGGGCAACAAAAAGACAACAGGACCTCATCCAGAGTAGGTATTAAAGTAACAATAAAATAACACTTATCAAGATTGAGTATACCAGTTATACCACGTCATACACGTAAGTAAAGAGAAACCATGTACAGAAGGGTAGGGTGATAGCAATAGTGAAGTAAGGAATGAACAAAACTACCTTTTTGTCCCTTTCGCTAACATTGGCCCAGCCATCATACTTAGCAGCAGTACCATTACTATAAGGAGGAGTTGCGTCAGCTGGTTTTTCCACTGGTAAAGGCTCCCACCTACTCTTGGATCTTCTACTTGGGCTTCTTTTGGTCTTTGACAATAAAGACGGATTTGAACCCTGTAAATTGCTGCAGAAAATAAAAACCTCAGATTCTGTTCCCATATTGCAGGATAATGAATTGATACATAGAAACTCAAATATTTTCCGAAATAACGAAGAGAAAAATTATTCCTAATTTCTTCATTGAAACTTCAATTATTACTTTAACCTCCATATCATCATCAATGAATATTAAATTTGTACTTAAAATAACTTTATTCAAAACCACTTAACCCAAACTATCTAATGCCCTAGCAAACAAAAATATATGGGTTAAAAAATAATGTTCTATTCACTGAGTGGAAGAATGGAAAAACTTACATACACGTTATTAAAAAAAGGGGATATTTTTGGCTTAAAAGCTTCCAGTTGAGAGAGAGAAAGATTAGCCCATGGTCCTTTAACTTCGTATTTATTTGGGTTACAAGAAATATAGAAGAGCCACTCCATTAGATGAAGAAGGATAAAAGGAAGAATGATAAGCAATCAACCCAAGATTTTTCATGCGAAGTGAAATCAATATCATTTCACGATATGATGGAATATTGTATAAAAAATTAAAATGTTCAATAATTTTCATATAACAAATGTTCCATGGGGAGTGTAGAAGGGGAGAGCCAAGAATTCAGTACGTAAAAACTTTAGATAAGACTGAATATGTCAACTTGTATAGGTAACAACTTAAGCTTAGAGAGAGAGAGAGAGAGAGAGAGAGATAGTACTCTGTATTAACTGCATCTGCACTTGGCAATGGAAATAGAGGCTCCATATCCCAGTCTTTTGTATAAAGCGTGCCATCAACAGTAGCCTTCGTGATCATCTGAAATGAAAAGAAAAAAGATAATCAGCAAAAGATCAAAATCTCTCTTAACAAGCACAAAAGAGCAAAAGCCAATATGCACCAATATTTAATGTCAAAGGAACCCTACAAAGAAAAATTAGTGAACGGTGTATTTTAAACTTTCAATAATAAATAGTTTACAAGGAAACCACCTAAAAATGAAACCTTGAGATGAAATAATTTTTTTCAAAATTAATGCACAAAGGTTAAAAAAAATAAAAAATAAAAGATTGGGGCGGAATTGGACAACATGATTGAAAAAACTAACAAAAATAACAATAAAAGACTAAGATAATGAAACCCTTGATTAAAATTGAAGCCCGAAGATAATATTTCACAGATGAGAGAGTTATACGGCTTTTCACTATAACTTTAATCATAACACAGTACCTCCTTTAGAACTGATTGACAAGATGTCATCAGCTTCTCGTCTTTACATCGAGCCAAAGCCCTCTCTACATAACCACGCAATGATTTAGGGAACATTCCAGGCTGCAAGTAAAAAATATATAAATACATATCTTACAATATATAGAAACCAAAATATTTGACATATCTATTAGACCTTTAAGGTTCAACAATTAAATAAAAAAGTCATATACCCCTCACAAATTTGAGAAGGAACGTCAATCACAATGCTCTCAAGTCTCGGCGACTTCTCACTTTTCTTTTCTTTTTTAATCATATTCATAAGCACGGGAGAAATCCATAGTTAAAACTCAAGTAGAAAGCATTAGGCTTTCATAATTTAACTCTTATATATACCACATTCAACAACAGACACATGAAAAAAAACACTGAACGGTCATTCTTGCCTTTCTGTGGATATGGATATCAATCCTTCAGACTACTTGAAAAAAAAAAACATGAGGTTCTATTGAGTTTTGGACTAAGATATTGAAGTTTCAGTAAATTGTTATAGCCAGTTACCATAAATACAGAAATAGAGCATTTATTTTCAGAAAGAAATTAATCAATGAGAACAGAACCTTCACGGACTCTGTAGTATCATTAGACAATTCTTTTTCATTTGGCTTCAGCATCGAAACACTGATGTAAGAAGGTTGTAGAGCAGCATCAACTGTGGAGCTATCCTTTCTCGCGTTTAGTATGCTCAAATTGGAAGCAATCCTAGGATTTGTTGGAATCTGCAGCTTGGTCTTTCTAGCTTCCAAAGATGGAATAGATTGTGAGGGTAACTGATAGCTCTGGGGAGACAAATGTGCTTGATAATGCAAATTGGGCCCCTGGGGACCTGGAGGCTTCTGTTGATCCTGAAAGCTATCATAAGAAGTTTTTAAATCTAGAGGCTTTTCAAAGTGAGGTTGACTAGCATTAGTAAGGTGCACTTGAGAATTTGGAGCCCCATGCTTCCAGTAACCATCATGATTACCACTATTTACAGCACCATGCTGGAAAAAAGGGCAAAAGAATAACGGTTCAACTGATCAAATAACCTTTGCAAATTTAATAAATAACCATAATGTTTAAGCATTGTCTGCACTAAATTGAAATAACTTAAAGGATGCCAAAAAAGTAATCAACATCAATGCAAATCCATATATCCACCAAGTGCAGAATGTCAAACTTGCAGAAAACATAAAACAACAAAAAGCCAACACGATCAGAGAAATAAGATGGAGCCATGGGCCACGGCAGCTGTAACTCTTTATCAAAACATCAATAGTCAATGTTTAAATACAAGGATATACAGGAAACAGTGTGCATCAAGGTCCAAAGTACTAAAGAGAGATGAAAATTAAAAAAGGGGGGCAGAAAAGGAATACAGATAATCATGGTTAAACTGACAGAATCACCCAAATGGCCATCATATCACAGCTCCACAGAGGCATGAAATATAGATTAAAAAAAAAGAAAAGATAAAGACTTTGTAGCACTTATATCACAAATACATTAAGCAAAATTAAACAATGTTCATGCCCTTAGACAAGAAGAAATTTCAATCATGTACATGGTCAAAATGAAATTCAAACCTGAGCAGAAACCAGTTCAGTTGAACCAGATTCTGGCCTCCATGAGGGAGTATATGAAGGTGTAGGTTGGCTGTGAGGTGCAGGATAGCTAGTTGAACCATGAACCAGATACCCTACATTAGCAGTACCCGGAGTGGACAGTTTTTCAGTCCCAGGGGCACAGCTAACTTCTGTTTGACTGTAGTAATCAGCCCATTGCTTGTAGTGCTGTTGATACTGTAGAGAATTTGCATTTGTAGAACTGGAACTGTAAGCTCCACTTGAATCAGGTGTATACTGAGCATATTGATTAGGAACATAGTTTCCATAACTGCCACCACTCCATGAGGTTGTCTGATTGCTGAAGCTGCTAGTTTGATAGCCTCCAGCTGTCTGATTATCACCAGGATTGTAGTAAGTGGTTGAATAACTTGTAGACCCAGCATAAAACTCTGTATTCTGAAATGAGGAAAGGGGCTGATAAGGAGCACCTGTGTTTTGATAGGCTCCTACAGGCTGTGAATAAGAATGGTTTGGTTGCTGTTGATAGTTGTTGTAGTAACCTTGATAACCAGCATTTGCACAACCATAAGGATCGGCAGAATTGGAATATGGTGCATAGGCATTGCAATCTTGCGTTGAATTTGATGTCACAAAACTTGATGAACTACAAGCAACAGAAGACACATTTAGACCATCTTGCACATTTCTTGCAGGTGGGAGCGCTGGTTGATTATATTGAAAAGTGGAATTTGGGAGCGGCCCATTTTCATTTGAACTGCCATCCACCTTGTGTGTAGCCCATGATATGGCCTCTGGAGCTGATGTCAAAGGAAGATATGTTGATGTCGATGCTGATTGATTAATGTCACCAAATTGTTGGTTCTGTAAAAAACATGTTGGGAAGTATATTAGGTCAGCATTGCTGTCATACATGAAAATCCACTGAACTTAAATACATAGAAAATCTAAATGACCACGGTAGCACCAAAACGTTAATTTCATGTCTCTGATTACAGCGGCCAGCAATAAAATAAACACAACATGCATGAAAATCACAATAATCAAGGAAGAGAGTACAAAACTAAAATAACATAAGTCATCTATGAGCATAAGCTAAAATAAGAACTTGTTTCGAATTTTTATACACACCACAGAAGTAGAATCTTAACCAATCAAAGACCCCTATATTTTTCTCTGGCCCTTAAGTTTTCCTGTGATTGTACATATGCCTAGCGTGCCAAGAAAATAATTAAATCCACGCAGTATGGTTAATGTGCTGTACTAATACAATCGAGTCTGGCAAAACACAATCCAAAGTCACTCACCAAAACCATGCCAAAAAAATGAAAGAAGAAACAAAAGACTTAGTCGTCTTTATCGTTCTTGTCATAAAAAGCATTTAAAAACAATCTGAGATATTTCTTCGCAACAGAGCAAACATTCAAGTACTTGGGTTCAAGTTCAACAGATCTCAAGGCAAAATAACATGAGTCAGAGCTAGAGAAATAGAACAAGGGGACACGCTTCCATCACTATGGTGGCCATATTAACGACTTTTTTATTTGTAAAGTACCAAAAAAGAAAGCGGTTCCAACTTAGTGAATGAACCAAACACATATTGCTTCAAGTTTCACATCCGGCTTAACTTCGAAGTAAGCCACAAGTTCAACACAAGACACGCGAGGTATAAATTTATACACTACGTAGTGATATTGATATATTACCTCGAGCGAACTGGGTAGCACTGGAGCTACGGTTTCAGTATTGCCGCCTTGATTCATTGTCAAATTTGCACCCCGGAATGCAGCAATGGCTTAAAAACAACGATTAAGGTTTTTAACTTCGTCAAACCAATTCTCTCTACACAACAATGCAAAACCCTAACGGACTCTTAAAAATCATACCAACCTAATGTCCCCGACCTATCTCGAAGTGTCGCAACAATGAATAATCGACCAATAAACACACTACCGTTCTCGCAGCGGATTCAGTCGACCAGAAATCGATTGAAGAACCCCGGGAAGAAAATTTCGAGGAGATCAGAACGAAAACAGAAAAACAAACTAAAAATGCATAAAAACAAAAGAAAAATATGGTGTAATTCAAAGCAATCACAAAGTACAAAAATGTCGAAGAATTCCAAATGCAATCAGTTCTAAACACACACAAAACAAAGATGGATTCGAACTGATATTTTATCGGAGAAGGAAAGGAATTCAGTATATGGTCCGAAACCGAGGGAAAATCTTGGAAGCGGAGGAAAATTAATTTAGTTTGGTGTTCGTTTCCTTTTCCGCCAAAAATCAATTTATACTTATTTTTTTTTTTTTCAATTAACTTCAAATTAATAATTTTAATAATTCAAAATCAAAGCTTTTATTTAAAAACATTAATTTACATACCAGATCATTTTCCCGGCCCAGCCCATCAACAAGGCCCATTTAAATAACGAAGCCCATCACAGTCTTCTCGACAAATTTGGGCCTACAGCTGTTTTTGGGCAACGGAAATCCCTATAAAATGGCCTGGAGCTGCTTACGGTAATCATTTTAGCGAACGACGTGAAAGCTAGGGTTCCTCATACTTGATATTTCCTGGTGCGCCTCCCGTTCTAATTGTCTAGGTTTTCTCTTCCCGATTCCTCTTAGTTAATGTTCATGTCATACTCGTATTGAAATGTTTTGACAAATAAGGTTCTCTAGGTATCTAATTTGCTCAAGCAATATTTGTTTTTTGTTGTGTCCTCTTCAAATCCTGGGAAGTAGATTCTTATCCGTTTGTTTGTTTGTGATGCCTGCGCAAGTTATTGGTTATGGGATGCTGTTGCTGATTGTGGTATTGTGATTGTCAATTGTAGATAAAATGCCTCGTTATGACGATCGATACGGTGGTACGCGACTATACGTTGGACGCCTTTCTTCACGGACTAGGTCGCGTGATCTGGATGACCTGTTCAGTCGTTATGGAAGGTATGTGGGATTTTTGCGGGATGAACTGTTCATCCATTTATTGTTCGAATTTGTGTGATAACGTTAATTTGAAAAATTCAAAATCGTTACTCGTTTTTAGTTGTGTCCTATTTTAATTCTATTGTCAGGGTTATGCTTTTGCTAACACCCTTTTCAGAGTAAATTATTAATTGATGCTTCTCTCTAGACCTCTTGAGGTATTTCCCAAGTCCTTCTTTGGGTGCTCGATTGTTAATGTGCATTTTGATATATGCATGAAGTGTGGAATTGTTGATGAGTCTGTGTGGTTTAAAACTTTAACTTGAGTGATCTTGTTGAAGGTTTTTTGGCTTATGCCAAACCTGGAGGTCTATGGTGAGAGGGTTCCCTTGGTGGATTTGGCGAGTCTTTCTATTATGTTATTGCCTGTTTTTATGGAAATGCCAAGAATCTCAGAATGGTGTTTAGTTCATCTATGAGGGGCGAGGTGTCAACCCTTTGATACTTGTATCAAATGATGGCCTTACCTGTTTCTGGAAACCATTTGCGCAGAGTACGCGATGTGGATATGAAGCGAGACTATGCATTTGTTGTATGTATTTCCCTCCCTCTCTTTTATGCAGATTTTACTCAGGCTAAAAAATGGAAGAAGAATATGCTATTTGCTAGCAGTCATTTTTTACTTGGCTGGTGCATGTTAATTTTTGCAAGTGTGATCTTTTTTCTTGGTCTATCTGCTTAAACATATTATAACAGGAGTTTAGTGACCCCCGAGATGCTGACGATGCAAGATATAGTTTAAATGGGAGGGATGTTCATGGAAGTCGAATCATTGTGGAAATAGCTAAAGGGGTATGTATCATGACATTTCTTTACCATCCTTTCATTAATTATATAATATAACTTGTTTCAGACAGTTGCCTCTGCACTTTTCAGGCTAGTTGTCAATATTTTCCTAGTAGTTTACTGTAAATGTTTCCCGTCCTTGGGGGATTCTGCTATTTTTTCTGTGCTTCTTAAATATGTTTTTGATACTTAGAAATAGCCTCTATCACCTTTCATTTACAATTCTGATCGTTTTATAGTCACATTTGTTCATCATAACAAGGCTGTGTAACTTTACAAGCCTGCATGTGTAAGTGTGTACTCTATACATCATGTATATCCGTTTTGTGAACCATTCTTTGAATGTGATGAAAATTTCCAATTTTTAAATAGGTACCCCGTGGTCCTGGTGGATCTCGAGAATCTCGTGAATATCTTGGACGAGGCCCTCCTGGAACTGGGCGTTGTTTTAATTGTGGGATTGATGGCCACTGGGCAAGAGATTGCAAGGCTGGGGACTGGAAGAATAAGTGTTATCGATGTGGGGAACGGGGTCACATAGAGAAGAATTGCCAGAACAGTCCTAAGAAGTTGAAGTATGTTATCCTTTCTATTATTACACTTTTTCTTCACTTAATTTATTTGGCTGATCATTGAATAAAACTGTATGACATAGGCGTGGAAGTTACTCACGTTCACCAAGCCCTCGCCGTGGTAGAAGTCGAAGTCGTAGTTACAGCAGAGGTCGTAGCTACAGGTTCGATACAATTTTAGCCACTTATCATTTATTTGGTTGAAGCTTCTATCTAGATTTACATTGACCTACGTGTTTCCATGAGTTTGTTGCTTAATTATTGAACTTTGAACTTCATGAATTTAACTTGCTGAGCATGTCTCCACAGTCGATCTAGATCACCTGTAAAAAGGGATCGAAGTCTTGAACGGTCAGAAAAAAGATCGAGGAGCCCAAGAGGAGGCAGGCTAAGCCCTAAGAGACACAGTTTGTCACCCCCTCCTTCAAAAGCTCTGAAGCGTAGCCCCACTCCTGATGTGAGGAGTCCAGAAGAAGCAAGACGTAGCCCGTCTCCTGGGAACCGAGACAGTCCTAGAGGAAGAAGCAGGAGCAGGAGCAGAAGCAGAAGCAGGAGCAGGAGCCCAAGGGGAAGGAGCAGAAGCCGAAGCCCGAGAGGAAGGAGCAGAAGCCGAAGCCCGAGAGGAAGGAGCAGAAGCCCAATGGATGAAGCTGAGGACTTCAACGGTGGTGGAAGCAGGAATTACAGGAAGGAAGAGAACGGGTACAGTCGCAGCCCCAGTCCGTTGCCCAGAGAAGAAAGGAGTCCTGTAAACGATGAAGATGCCAATGGTTCTCCGAGGGGCGGTAGCGAGTCTGCATAATAGAGAGACAGTTTCTTAATTATGCTTCTGCGTTGGAATATTTTATAAGCGACTAGTGCCTCACAGAGACTTCTAAAATAGAACTTGTATTGTGTTTTGAATCCAGCCTCCAAATGTTCATCAGCACAGTATTTTGCCTATTTATTTTCCAGCTTTTAATTTTGATAAATTATATGTAATAATCTATTTCGTATAATCTTTGCCTATTTCCTTGACCTTCCTATTTTTGCTCGGTTTTCATAATTTAGTATTTTAGTTTCATCTGTCAAATAATATTGTTTATTACATATATCTGTGTTAAATGATTGATGACTCACGCTCTTTCCTTGACTCAGTTTATGGGCGTGTTGGGATTATTTTTCGATTACAACGCCAATCACACGTGGCGGAAACCCAGTTGGCCAAAACTCGGGCTGAGTGCTGTAATTACTGACACATTGTAAACATGGCTGGCAGTTTCTTTATATCTTTTTATTTTTTTCTTTTACGAATATAATTTATATTTTTCTTGTTAAGGTAAATTGCATGGGACGGATTTCATGGGAATAAGAGATCGTCGCCATGGGACTTCTTGGTAAATGTGGCATGAGTTAATTCAAATTTCACGAAGCATTTTTTAAGAATAATTTAATTATAAATTATTATAAAGTTTTAATAATAAAATATCAATTATAAAGTTCTATGGTATAAATTTAACAATCAAATTTCTAATTGATTGATTGAAGCATTTTTTGAGAATAATTTAATTATAAATTATTATAAATGTTTTAATAATAAAATATCAATTATAAAGTTTTATGGTATAAATTTAACGATCAAATTTCTAATTATTAAAGCATTTTTTAAGAATAATTTAATTATAAATTATTATAAAGTTTTAATAATAAAATATCAATTATAAACTTTTATGGTATAAATTTAACCATCAAATTTCGAATTGATTGAAGCATTTTTTTTAAAAATAATTTAATTATAAATTATTATAAAGTTTTAATAATAAAATATCAATTATAAAGTTTTAATAGTATAAATTTAACAATCTTACATGGTATCAAAATTAGCGAAGACACGTATTTCATGTTGAGATAAATTGGAAGTATTTTTATATAAACTAAAATAACTTCTAGTTTTAATTTTGTTATTTTATTATTATTATTATTATTTGGTTCGTGAGAGGATGGGTGTACTCGCCCTCACTGTATCATTACCCAACGAATCCCGCTCCTCTTCGGCATTATTAGCGGCAACAAGAGTTTTTTAAATATATTTTCGGACAAAACTACCTTTTCCATTTCTTAAACAGTCCCAGAAATCTTCACACTGGACGGTTGGATGCAATATTATCACTTAATTTCTGATGTAATTCAATCGTTCAAACACTGCCAATCCCCGCCACAACTGTAATTGGTGTGCTGCTGGCCATTCAATCCCGCCAACTCTCCCAGCATTCAATGCTTGATTGCAACTTTCCTAAAATATTGGAATTATGAGTTGTCTTTGGTGATTTGAATTAGGAATCGGCGACTTTCGGTATGTTTAAGAGTTTATTTCTGTTTTGATTTCTGCAATCAGTGTGAATTACTTGTGTAGATTCCAGTTGTTTATCTTTACATTTTCTGAATCTGTACTGTCCGTTTGTTTGATGAAGTTTGGGAGGATTTTGTTGTTGCTGCTGCTGTTATGCACATCGGAGAGTAAGTGATTTTCTCTTCTGTTTTCTGTTTTTCTGGAGTTTCTTTATCGATCAAAGGAGCTTTAGCATCTTAAAAGGAAATTGAACTGTTCAGCGATCTGGTTTGGTTTTGTTCTCGTTTCAGTTTTTATTTATTTATTTATTTATAGCTCTAGATGTTGTTTCTAACCTCCTCTGTTGGATTCCACGAAATGCCTTTTTTCGTGAGGATGATATACGCCCTCATGAACTTTTACTTTTCGAATTGTTATTTTTGTTATCTTTTGCCCGTTTCAATTTGGAGCGAACTTTTTTTTTGTTTTGGTCATCTTAAGGTCGTCAGCGAACCAGTCGCTTGTTTGATGGTAGACTGTTTGTATGTATCCAAACTGCACGTTTCGAGATCGTAAACCATTTTTGCTGTTTGCTTCTCTATGTTTATCTATTAACGATGTTCTGTTTTTTTTTTTTTAGGTCTAGAGTGATTGCATTTGACATGATATTGAGAAAAAAACATTGGGATTGAAGGGCAGAAACTTCAATAATCAATAGCCAGCGCAGAAGATGAAGAAGTTCTTTCTTAGATCGTTTGGCAATGGCTATGGCAAAAATGATTCAGTTCATCCATCATCAACAGATGACAGCGAAGCTTATTGGGAGCATCCATTAGGGAGTAGGATGGGTACTTCTATTGGTGATAAGGCTGGAAGTAGTCCCCAGAGGTCCAAGGATTTGCCTTCCAAGTTCGATAGGCAAATAGATGATAATGAACGGTCCTGCAGCCGTCCTAAACTTAGAAGGACCCAATCGTTATCTTCAGCTGCATTTAGAGACCAAGGTCAAATAAACTTCGATGGTTTGATTGATCCAAGTAGATCTACTGGTAATGCTAGCAGTCGCTCAAAACGGCAACATGAACAGTCATCTCGGTAAGGACGTTTATTCTGATAATTATTAAAAAACATTATAAGAAATGTATACTGGATTGTATAGGGCATTCAGCATGTTATCTTTTTTTAATTGGTTTCACCATAGTATTCATTAGTCTAATTTATGATCTCTTGGTTTATGCTAGTTGCCAAAGTCCATCTCGAGAGATGCAATTCAAGGTAAAGCAGACTGAATTGCCAAATGACTATACCTCTGGATCTGTTAGGCCATGCTCCAGAACTTGCTATGATTCTTCTGGAAATTCTACCACTAGTTCCAGTATTGTTTCAAATAGGGTCTTGGACCGCTACATTGATGGAGAACAACATCAGGAAATAAATGGATCCAAGAATAAGTATTCTCAAAGAAATAATGGGTGGCGACCTCCTCGAGCTCAGTGTCTGCCACCCTCTTCAACAACGGCTAGCATTAAAGATAATCCAAGATCCTATTCGTCCAGAGAAACTAGAAGTTCTCTTTCTCGTTTCTTATCTGAAGATGGAGAATATGGATTTGGGAATGACTCACCTCGAAGTGCAATGACTGTTGTTGACAGACTCTCTCAACAACATGTTGTGCCTAGAGGATCCTATAAAGAGCTCGGTGAAAATATACCTATCACAGTTGCAGATACTTACAGTCGATCATTGAATGGATGCTTTGATCCTAATGCAGATTTGACAAAACCATGCTTCCCTACAGATGAGCCTGGCGAAACTGATGGAGAACTACAAAAAAAGGCCAAGGAAGCAGAGGAGAGGATCATGTTTCTGTCTGAAGAACTTGAACAGGAACGCTTAGTTCAATATAGCAAATTTGATGTGTCAGATCTTATCCAGATAATAAAAAATCTCACAGGGGAGAGGTTCGCATTGGCACTTGAAGTTTCAAGCCTTCTGCAGTCTCGAATTGGAGATAGGACATGTGCCAGAGAAGAGCTTAGACAAGCAAATGAAGAATTGGAGTCCAGAACACAGAAACTGGAGAAGGAGAAAACTGAGTTGCAGGTAGGTTTGGAGAAGGAGCTAGACAGAAGGTCAAGTGACTGGTCATTCAAGCTTGAGAAGTACAAGTTAGAGGAGGAGGGGCAAAGGGGTCGAGTTAGAGAGCTGGCTGAACAAAATGTCTCCCTACAAAGAGAGGTTGTTTCTTTAAACAAGAGGGAAACAGAGAACAAAAGCATGACAACTAATCTGGAGCAAAATATCCTCGACCTAACAGCTAGAATTGATGAAAAGAATGAACAAAATAAATATTTACAGCTAAACCTGTCTAAATTAGAAGAAGATTACCGGGGATCAATAGAAGGCATGGATTGCATCAGAAAGAATTTTGAGGAAAAAGAGAAGGAGTGCAGGGAGTTGCATAAATCAATCACGAGGTTAACAAGGACCTGCAATGAACAAGAGAAGACTATTAATGGTTTAAGGGAAAGATTGAGTGAGCAATTTGGTAATATTCAACCAATGGAGAAATTGGATAAGGAATTTGAAAAATTGAAGATGGAACAAATGAGATTAACAGGAGTGGAACTGGCTCTGAGAAAGGCGTTAGAATCTTGTAGGGTTGAAGTTGATTCTCTTCGACGTGAGAATATAAATATATTGACTCACTTAAAAGACAATGGGAATGAGAGAGGTGCTACAACCTTCAAGTTGGTTAATGAAATGTCAACTCGTGTTTACCATCTACAAAATCAAGGTATGGTATTATTAAACGAGAGTACTCAATTTTGTTCCCAGTTACTTGAGTTCATCAAAGAGAAAGCTGCTCAGCTTCATCCAAATAAGCATAGAACGGAGCATATCGAGAATGGTTTAGATGCACATTTTTTTCTTGAATCTGAAGCGAAAATTCAGGGCTTCAAGTATGGGATTGAGAGCCTGACAATGAGTTTACAGAAAATATCTATGTTGTTGCAAGCGGAGTCTAACTCCACTTCTCCGAGCTCAGGTGTAGACAATGCACTACAACTAAATAGTCAATATTCAGAGGTGAGTAGTTTCTGATTTTGTTCCTGGAAAAGGGACATTATACTAAATCGTAATTCATTAGAGTTGATTTTAAGTTATTTCTTTTTGGAAAAAAATTCTTATTTGGTAAATCCATCATGGGTTATTCCGGTTTTACTTGTTTTTCACTATGGCTGCGGCATTTACAATTTTCTTTTACTTCATAGGACGGTTTAAGATCTGAGCTTAAAGCAGAAACTTTATTCTCAAGCCTATTAAAAGAGAAACTATTCTCTAAGGAGCTGGAAGTGGAGCAGTTGCAAGCAGAACTGGCGACAGCAGTAAGAGGGAATGACATGTTAAAATGTGAGGTCCAGAACGGAATGGAAGGCCTTTCCTGCCTCTCACATAAGATAAAAGATCTTGAACTTCAGGTATTTTCTTGATGTCAACTTGAACTTAAAGATAGATTTTGTTGAATGGAAGGTTTTATCATTTTGGACGTATGACTGACTGATTATGAAATTTTAAGAATGTTCTAACATGCGCTATTTTCAATCTATCATGTTTAATACCAATTCTGATTGCTTATTATGGTTCCACATAACTATTTTTTTACCCTTAAAATTTTATTTGGAGATAGAGGACTGTATTCTAGATGACAACTTGGAAAAAATATGATGAACTAATGTCTTTCCCTCTATATTTATCTGCTTCCATCCCCTGCACCCATCATCAATGCATGCTGAGAATTATTTGTCACATTATTATACTTCTCTTTAGCATTTTTTATTTTATGTAATGTGGCATATAAATATAGTCGACACTTTAGTTTGACTAATGTGTCTTTGTTCGACATGTGCTAGATATTTGGATATTTCGATACTTACTGTCTGTTGGACACATATCAAACATTTGTTAAGTATATCAAATGAACATGTATAGTAATATAGGATAAAAATAATAAACTTTGGGAGTGAAATACATAAGAATCATTTGAAAGCCTATAAATTTATTAGCTTATTGCCTTTTATGATATATATATTTTAACAAGTCCTTTGCTTATTCGTATATTTAATTTTCATAAAATGGCGTGTCACTGTATTTATATTTCATATCGGTGTCAGTGCTTCTTATATTCTTGTTCCCTTAGTTCCAAAGATTTGAAGAGCTCGTTAAATTTAAATCATGGGGTCGTTATTTTACAGTTGCTGAAGAGAAACGAGGACATAAACAAGTTACAAAATGAGCTGGAGGAGTCTAGAAGGGAATTAGAAATTCTAAGGGACGTACTTCAGAAAATTTCAAAGGAGAAAGACATGTTGTGGGAGGAAGTAAACAAACACAGGGAGAAAAACATGCTACTGATCTCCAAAGTTGATGAGTTGAAATCAAAGATTGAGACATTGGAAGAGGACATCTTGCTGAAGGAAGGTCAGATAACAATCTTAAAAGACACACTCACCAATAAATCCATTGACCTTCTTGCTTCTCCCAAATCTTCATGGGAATCTCGAGTGCAGTAAAAAATAATAGCTGGAGGATTTAACCGAGGCTTGCGGGTAAATTTCTCACTTCATATTTCATAGTCGTACTTTTTATACTTTTATGTCTGGTTTTGATTATTTTACATATCAGCCTTTTGATTGTTTCTCTCTTTTTCTTAAAAATCATCTTTTGGGATCTTCGACGAAGTGGAAGATTCTGAAGTTTGAACTTGACCATGTTTTGTTGATGTATCTACTTAGTTCATATACTCTGATTTGCAAGGTAAATAGGGGGAAATATAGTTTTTGTCGCTGTATCAAGTTAACGATTTTGGCTCCCTTCACGAGTGAAAGGTAAATTTGTGCTATGAACTATTCGACCTCGTGCTTTATTAGGTGTTTCTTTTATAAAGTAAACTTTCAAAGCTCACTTATTCCACCTGGTGCTTAGCTTTATTAGGTGTCAAAAATCATTTTGGTTCGATAACTCATTAGATTATAAATTTAGTCTCGTTAGATTATAAATGTATTATAACATTATCAATATTAGTGCTATAAAGTATAAGTTGCATGGATTATAAATTGCATAATTAATGACTTGGACTATGTTCAAACCAAAGTAGTTTGATTTAGATTGGTTTTTGGCCAAAACCATATACCATACCCCATACCCGATTCAATCAAAATTTAAAGCTGGTTAGGTGGGTGAGTGATACAAATAATTTGAATAGGTTTCAGTTTCAATCAAATTATATATATATAATTAATTAATTAATATCATAAAATTCAAATATCAATATTTTTAATTTTTATAACCCGTTTTGAATAAAAAAGAAAACATTTACAGTTAACTTACGTACTATCGTAACAGTAATAGGTAAATTTTTCAGTATTAATATATTTTCTTGGTTATTGGCTAAACTTTTTTAAGGATTTTTCAATAAAAATATATTTTGAAAATTTAAATAAAATCATCACTGAAAAGATTGTTTTCTTANAAAAAAAAAAAAAAAAAAAAAAAAAAAAAAAAAAAAAAAAAAAAAAAAAATAAGAATACAGTACAAACAGACAAGTGCTTAGATCGAAATAGACCAATGAAATTAAACGTATAGTTTAACCATCGAATTGCCGTTCCCGCGGAATCTCTCAAAATCGACGACCTCGAGCAGTCCGTTCGAGCAGCGCATCAAAAATTAAGCCACCGAAGATGGAAGAAAATATGCGGAATGGAACTTCAGAAAATTCGAAACCCAAATGCTGGTGTCGAATCAGGAATCAGTGCGCTGCTGAAAGAATCGAGGGCTCATTTTACCAGCGAAGCGAAGGGGCGTGATTCAGGTTGGGTTTGGCTTACTTTCGACATCGTAGGGTTTATCATTCCTTAATCCTCGGCTTTTCAACTTATCTCTCACAATTTTCCCGGAAAATTTACTCAGTTTTCCGAGAAAGTGATATGGTGGAACTTTCTGTCTTTACTTTTTTGTTTGAATGATTACTTGGATTCATATATTTTAGGGTTTTTGCTATTTTTTTTAATGTTCTGCCAATCAGAAAAGAAGGTGAGCAATAGTTGCCTGAAATGGCGGGTTCGTTAAAGGTTAAAATCAAGAATCCAGGCTATAAGTTAGAAAACCAAAACTGAAAAGTGCCAAATTTAATTTAATAAACCGATAAGAACCCTTAGAAAACGAGGGCTTTTTTTATTTTGTTTATTAAATTGTTCCCAAACCAAGGGATTCTGTTGTTGGAGAGTGATCCATCTGTTTCTTTGGCTCAAAGAAACAGAAAAAGGAAAAAAAAATAATAAAAAAAAAAGAAAAAAATTTAAAAAATTCAAAAAAGAAGGAAAAGAAAAGGAAGAAATCCCAAGGAGGAGGAGGGCCAATTAAACTTGAGGAATTTCCCTCTTTCCAGATCTGCTGGTTTCAACGTTCTGACAGGTTTTTTTCTTCTGTCAGAACACCCCAAATTCTTTTTACTTGATTCCCTTCGTTCATTTTCATCTTATAATGCGTTTCTCAGTCTATAATTTGGACAGTTTTGCAGAAAAGTGTCTGCAAACTCTCTCGGCTATCTCAAGGTTTGTAATGCAACTTCTTTTACTTGATTTTTGGTTTCTTTGTATTCTTTAGTGTTCCTAGGTTCAATTTTTGTTCTTTTGGTTGATTTATACTTAGAAACTGTTCTATATGTTCATATGTATCAATTTTGAACTTTCATTCAATGTGATTCTTGAATTTGCAGTTTCTACGTATAGACATCAAGAAACTCAATGTCTTATTGTTGAAATACTGATGGTGTCTGCTTTGATCAATGGTTTTCTGACATCTGAAACTCGTTATTTCGTACATTTGTGAACGAAATAAAGGGAACTTTTGGTTTTAATACTATCCTTCCGGTCGGTTTTAAAGAATGGTTTTTCATGCTGGATCATTTGGGTGAGAATATGTAAGGGATGGTATCTGAAACTTTGATGAAGATTGTATCACCCTGCTGGAAACCTTCAGTTGAAGGCGGAAATTCTAGTAGAGGTGGGGATGCAAGTGGTCGGGTTGACGGGCTGTTGTGGTACAAGGATTCTGGCCGCCATATTAATGGAGAATTCTCAATGGCAGTTATTCAGGCAAATAAATTGTTGGAAGACCGCAGCCAGCTTGAGTCAGGGCCACTGAGCTCATTTGAATCGGGTCCTGTTGGAACGTTTGTTGGAATCTATGATGGCCATGGAGGTCCCGAAGCTGCAGAATTCATAAATGATCGTCTGTTCAATAATATGAAGAGTAAGTTTTAATCTACTTATGCTAAATACCTCTTCCACTTCTTCCTCTTCAAGGTAGCTTTTGCCTTGTGTGTGTTGATTTTCCTCCTTAGACCGAAATTTAAGTTTGTAGTCTAATGGCGAGTTTGTGTTGACTTTTGAAAAATGTGTTGATGCATTCGAAGTAGAAGCGCTAATTGGGTGTTTACTCTAAAAGGACTTGATTGAACTTTCATAATCCCCTTGGCTTGGCTAACCATAACCAACATTCTGAGAATTTTGATTAGTGTTTTTAATGGGCGTAAGTGGACGTTTTTACTATAACAGCCCAGCCACCACTATTAGATCTTGTCTTCTTTGGACTTTTCTTTTTGGGTTTTAAAACGGTCTACTATGGAGAAGCCCACCGCCCTAGATATTGTACTAGGGGTTCTCCTCAAAGTTTTTGAACCCATGCTAGGGAGAGGTTTCCACACCCTTATAAGAATGTTTCGTTTCCCTCTCCAACCAATGTGAGTTCTCACATTTACCTTCAAAAAATTATCCGAAATTCACCCTAATTCTGCCTAACTATAATTTTTATTTCTTGTTCTAGTCAAGGTAAATGGTACACATTCTTTAGACATTAATATTACTGGACATTGTCCTATAAGATGGACTAGACCAGGATTTTATTGAAGTAAGTTCATTATTTAGACTGCAAAAGAATTTGATATCCTCCTTTTAATGGGTACGTGTAGAGGTTGTTATGGTTGGGAAGTTTGTTGTTGTTCATAAAATTCAAGATCGTAAATGAAACTAGTCTAATTTGATGCCCAAAGAAAATGATGGAAGGAAAGATGTATATTGGTCTTCGTGGAGCCCTGTTGTGACTTGTGAGTGCTTATTATGGTCTCTTACCAATTTGTATTATATGGCTAATGGGAATGTTTACACTTGACAGCTTTTCATGGTGCAGAATTTATTCCAGATAATCAGGGAGTATCGGCTGAAATTATTAACAAAGCGTTCGTGGAGACAGAGGAAGAGTTCTTGTCTCTTGTAAAGAAACAATGGCTTATTAAGCCGCAAATTGCTTCGGTTGGTTCATGCTGTTTGGTAGGCATAATATGTTGTGGATTACTGTATATTGCAAATGCTGGAGATTCTAGAGTGGTGTTGGGAAGAACTGAAAAAACTCATAAAGAGGTTAAAGCTGTCCAATTGTCGTCTGAGCACAATGCAAGTATTGAATCTGTGAGAGAGGAGTTGCACTTGTTGCATCCCAATGATCCACACATTGTGGTCTTAAAGCACAAGGTGTGGCGTGTGAAGGGTGTTATACAGGTTTGTTCTTCAACCCCCCTTGTCTTCTTTGATATTTCCTGATAGAACATGTTTGATTTGGTATGCTCTGAACTCTACGAAAGCTCTAAAAGTTCTCTACATTGAACAACTAGTTATGAACTAGAAACTATCACTCTGCTCATATGTAGGTCTCAAGATCCCTTGGTGATGCTTATCTGAAGAAAACCGAGTTCAACCGAGAGCCTCTTTTGCCGAAGTTCAGATTACCAGAACCCTTCCACAAGCCAATACTTCAAGCCGAGCCTGCTATCGTAGTGCACAAACTGTACCCAGAGGATCAGTTTCTTATATTTGCTTCAGATGGTCTTTGGGAGTATATAAGCAATCAGGAAGCTGTCGACCTCGTCCATAGTTGTCCACGTAACGTACGGTCGATTTCTGCTTAACTTAAGTTCTTTTTGTTCTCTTTTGCTCTTCTGTTTGCTTAGAGTACTACCTTCTTATGTGAAAATTGAAATAGACTTCTGGGCTGCCTGCTTAATACCTGTTACTAGAAATAGATGTTTATAAAAAACTGATATAATCAATAGTAATGTTCATTGTTTGGTGTGATACTCCCTGTAATGGCTCCTCCTCTTGTTTTGAGCTTGTTGTTGTAATCTGTCTGGCAATTATTCCTTCTTTGTTCATCATTTTTTTTCAAATCATTTGGGTTTCATCCATGACTTGGTATTGTATATGTTCAGGGGATTGCAAGGAAGCTCGTTAAAGCTGCTCTTCATGAAGCTGCAAGAAAAAGAGAAATGAGGTACACAGACCTGAAGAAGATCGACCGCGGGGTAAGACGACATTTTCACGACGACATAACTGTTATAGTTTTGTTCCTGGATTCGCATCTGATTAGTCGCAGTCCGAGCCATGGACCTATGCTTTCAATCAGAGGGGGTTCTGGTATCCATCCTGGCTGCTAGATCTTAGTTTCTTCATTTGTATTGCAAAATGAATGATTGTTTGTGTTCAAAAGAGGAGAGATTTGGAAACATAGCCCTTTTCTTTTCCCTTCCCCATTTACCCTTTCTTTTTCCTTTCCTTTCCTTTTGTGTTTTCTTTTTTAATGTATAGCACTCTTATTACCTATGAGGTCTCCTTATTGACATTTGTGTCAATAGTACATACAGAGAGAATATTGACTAGGAGTCACCAATCGAGTCACAGGTATCTAACATATTCATACGTAACGATTTTCCACAAAGTGGTGGCGAAAGATATAACTTGTACAAATCTTTCTATTTTCCAATTCGATCTTATCCATTCGTTCGTCGAGCTATTTACTCGATCGCAGACATTTCTGGAACATCTCTTTTATTGTCAACCTTTTTTAGATATGAATCTATCTGATTTAGAGGGAAGAACTTGCATTTGTATCTCAATTTCAATTCAAATTTGGGTTTGGGTTTGATTCACACTCCATGTTCTGAGAAATATTTGCCGGAAAAGGAGTCTTACTCTCTCTTTATTGTTCTTAATCGTTTATTAGAGTTCGAATAGGGGGAAACTAAAAAATCTTACTCTTAGTGGACAACTTGGGACCTGAAAGAGTGGGAGAATGTGATGAGATCTTACTCTTACCCAATATTAAATGTAAATGATATTCTTATAACTAATAGTTCATTTCATATTTCTTAAATTTTTAAACATTAAATGTTTAAGTGATTTATTAGATATTTTAAAACATCGTATTTATTACACCAAGTTTAGCAACTAAATGTTGAAGATATAACAAATTTAATGAAATAGAGTACTCTGCCCCTGTTATGAAATTGTTGGAAGTAAAATTTTGAGCTCAATAATTTCTTTTCATGGATTATAGAAGACATTGCAGATAACTTTTGCAAGGTTACTTTGATCTGTATCTTGATGCCTAGCTATGTCACTTTGATGGTGGTAGAGATGGAACTTGTTAGACGAATACAACCCTCCAATAGTATGATATTGTCCACTTTGAGCATAAGTTCGATCATTGCCTAAATTAGTTAGCTGGGACTTTCATCATCCAACAAGCTAACAAATTTTAGGGGAGATTTTGAGAGAAATCTTCGAAATCTTCATTATTTTAGATGTATTCTTGCATCCAGACTTCATTGAATTGATCTCTGCACTCGCTGTCTGAGATAGCCATTGCTATATACAATTAAGTCTCTGTCCATTTCCTCTTTGATGTTTTTGAGTTGCGAGTATTAGCACTGGTAGCAGCTCTTAGGGAGAGAGTCTTGACTTGATTAAATATATTGGCAGCAACTTTGAAGGGCCTTCATTGTTTCGCGATGTAAGTATCCAGGCAAGAATTCCTTTTTATGCTCATAAGCTCGAGTTACATATCCATTAGTACTAAAGCATCATAATCTAACTAACAGACACATCTTTGGCTTGGAATTAGACCAGACTGAAAGAAAGCAAAGACCGTGGCACTTTAGTACTGACGTAAGTGAGTTGGGTCGGATCAGTTTCTGTTCAACACCGACACCGAGATTAATTATTAGAATTGATCACCTGACTAACAGACCCAAACTCACCACTATCAGATATTGTCTATTTGGACATCCTCCTCAAGGGCTTTCCCTCAAGGTTTAAAACGCGTTTACTAGAGAGAGATTTCCACACCCTTATAAGTAATGCTTCGTTCCCCTCTCCAATCAACGTGGGATCTCACATAATCAGTTTGTGAATTTTGTCACTTTTCCTTTGCACTCCTATTCGGGACACCAAGCTCTACATTTATATCTGTGTATTTGAGCTATCCATGGGGTATTAGTCACCATATTGAATAATTTTTCCTATATGGGTCCTTTTTTTTTTAAGATGGATCATTGAAAAATCAAAACGAATCAATTGAGAATCTAACCAAATTTCGTTTCATTTCGTTTGAAATTGTTTTTATGGGTTCGTTCAATTTTCAGTCTTCAATTTGGCGAAAGTTAAAGTTAATCAACCCATCATACTCCTACTACATCATGACTAACGTGTTTCATTTTAACTTATTTTTATGGGTTCGTTCGATTTTCGGTCTTTCAGTTTTTGTGAAAACAAAAGTGAATGAAACCATCATACCCCTACTACATCATGACTGACTTGTTTCGTTTGAATTTGTTTTTATGGGTTCGTTTGATTTTTGGTCTTCATTTTTTGTGAAAACAAAAGTGAATCAAATCAACAAACCTCTACTACATCATGACTAACTTGTTTTGTTTGAACTTGTTTTTACGGGATCGTTCGATTTTCGGTCTTCAATTTTGGTGAAAACAAATGTAAATCAAACCATCAGACCTTACTAACAGCATTTTTATGTTACAGCATGACTAACTTTTTTCAAGTAATTAACAAATCTTCCAAACAAATAAAAGAAAAAAATAAATATCCTGTTCTACTACATCAATGTAATTTCAGTGAGTTTCATCTAAAAATTTCAAAGAAAAAGAATATCTACAAATCTTGAAAACTCAGCATCCCTGGAAAATGTCAGGTTTATCGCAGCATTGACAAGAATACTCAAGGGATTGAATTTAAATAACAACGAGCATGTGATAAAGTGCCACTTTATATAATTTCTTTTTTAAATAGTCAGTAAATTTATAGTTACATCAGACCTCAGTCCAAACTTCCAGTTTCAGCTTCAGCAGGTCTGTAACTATGGCTGCTGTCTTCTTATAAATCATCCACAGGCTGCATGTCACTTGAGAAACTGGCTTCAGCAGTCTCTAATGGGCATCACCCACCAACAGATCAAGCAATCAGTCAATTTTGGCCATAGGATGACCTAGCTCTTGCATGTGTGGTCAAACAAAAACGAAGAGGATCGAAAGGTTGGGTCGGGTTGTGCTAGCGAAACAAAACTTTCGAGATCTTGCGGGAATAAACAAATAGTGACCACACGGCAAGCCAAGCTGATATGTACAATAAGACCACACCAGTTGCTACTAAAATTCCAGATCCTCCAAGACTAATAAAAAGGAAAAATGAACCAATTAGCTTTGCAGATATAGAAGAGCAGTTCTGTAGTGTTCATCATTTTCGGTACTATTCATTCGAGAAAAATTCAAGACTAAGAACACCTTTAGAACAGAACACATTCAAGTATAGTTGGAATGAATGTTTCTTAGGTTGTTAAAGCCTCGAAAGATGATCGATGAAGAAAAAAAGAGAGAAAACGAACCTGCTGTCTCGGCTAGCCAGAAGGGTGGTTAGTGCAATCATCTGTGTTGCTGTTTTCCACTTCCCCAAGTTATTTACGGCCACAGCCTGTTTCTCAAGTTATAAAACTCAGATAAAAACTTCATCAATTCTAACAAACTGAATTGGTTTTTTGCATATAGAAAAACAAACCTCTAAAAGCTTGCTATTCTGGGAAGCAGCCCATTCTCTAACTGCAGACATGGTTATCTACATATAAATTGCAAACGGTCTGTAAGATATCAGTTACGAATTCATTGATGAATCAAATATACAAAAGCAAGATCAAAGAAATAGGGAGGGAAAAAAAAGGAAAGGAAAAAGTGAAGCAGGCACACAATAAAAACGTGTGCCCTATCAGATGTACATAAGTGGTACATAAGGGGCACACTGATAATTAAAGAAGGCATTCTCAAATCAAAGGTACCGCTAGCAGATATTGTGCTCTAAGGGCTTTCCCTTTCGGGCTTCCCCTCAAGGTTTTTAAAACGCACTTGCTAGGGAGAGGTCTCCACACCCTTAAAAAAAATATTTCATCCTCCTCCCCAACCAATGTGGGATCTCACAATCCACCTCCCTTCGGGGCCCATCTCCAATCGATACACACTACTTTGGGGCCCAGCGTCCTTGCTAGCACACCGCCTCGTGTCTACCCCCCTTTGGGGGGCTCAACCTCTTTGTTGGAATATCGTTTGGTGTCTAGCTCTGATACCATTTGTAACGGCCCAAGCCCACCGCTAGCAGATATTGTCCTCTTTAGGTTTCTATTTCGGGCTTCCCCTCAAGGCTTCTAAAATGCGTCTTCTAGGGAGAGGTTTCCACACCCTTATAAAGAATGTTTCATTCTCCTCCCCAACCAACGTGGGATCTCATAAAAGATATATAATCTAAAAGTATTAATTGAAGATGTTGTAGAAAGTAGTAGGGAAAGAAAAATCTAACTTTTCCTTAATGTTGCTCAAAATGGCTGATATCCTCCAAACAAGAGAATAAGTAGCTACCAAGGAGAGCATACCAACACGCCCAACTCCACCCCACCCCACCCCCGAAAAAACATTTAAAAAAAAAAAGAAAAAAAACCTCGGACATGAGTGTGCTTGGATCATCATAATTATAATGCAAGGTGTGGGGGCAGATATCCTGGTAATTAAACAAAATACCAAATAGGCTAGAAAATTTATTACCTCCCGGCCAATAATTGCAATTGACGGTAGAGTCAGAAGCCAAGGAACATGACCAAACACAGAAACCTCCAAAGGTTGTGTACATAGTAAAATCAGTGTGGCAGCAACCATAAGCTGTTGTAAAGGAATGTTAGTTAGTTAATAATTTCTTAACCATATCTGAACTAAACAAAATTGATTCAATTTCTTTCAAATGGATCAAGCTTATGAGTGAGAACCTAAAAAAAGAAGAAGGCCCAACCTTATCAGCTACTGGATCAAGAAATGCACCAAAAGCAGAACCTAACCTCATCTGATAAATGCAATTAAGATCAGGACCAGGCTAACTCAGGCAGCTATAAAAAAAAGAATAGCCAACACAGGTTTTTTCCACCATACAAGATATGGACTTCAGGCATGTGTATAACAAACCTTCCGAGCAATATAACCATCGAGCCAGTCTGTAACTGCTGCAGCAATGAATATACTAGTTGTCGCAGTCGTTCCCCACCAATTATCGACATAGAAGGCTAATAACAGAAACACATATCATCATGATTAAATTCAAGTACACTAAAATTAACTTTTACTTCAATGTCTACAAACTAGAGGAAAGTGGTTTGAAATGAACAACAAATAATCGACGCAGAAGGCTAATAACATAATAAGTGTGTGTGTGTGTGTGTGTTTTATAATTATCAAAACCAAGTACATTAAAATGACTGCTTTTCACACCCAAATGCATTAGTATCAAAAGTAGACAGTAGTTTCAGAAAATTAAGGAACAAATTCAAGCGTTCATGATAGGCAGCTGACAACAGTCTAATTTTGATCAAATATTGCCGTCATAAATGCTTCAAATCCACTGTAATAATCAGCTGGTATGATACTTTCAGGCTTAAACAACAGAACAAAGTAACAACAAAGGAATATTTTGTATAATAACAAGCTATAGAACTGTCGGTTGCAAGAACTATAAGCAGTCGCGGAACAGCTGTTAACCCAATGGGAACAAGAACTAAAGCAAATATTAGCTACAATCGTTGAACAGAGTGAAACTAACCCGCATTCAATCTCATTTTCGAACAAAATAAAACAAAAACTTATCTTCCAAGAAATCGTGACAATCGTTAACACAAGCCACATACAGAAATTGATCACATCGATTTCCAATAAGAAAAAAACCAATGGGATTATCAATCGGAGCCAATGTCAGGTCAAATTTACATCACAACAAGCAACACAATTTAGAGATCTACCATTAATCACGCTTCAATTCACTTCAATCAGACGATCAGAACAAACATGATTGCGATAAACAAAGAAGCAGGAATTTGGAACATACTACAAACAAATATCGGGACAGCGGCCACTCGGGCAAGCGTCAGAATGGTGGGCAATGTCAGCAATTTGGAACGTTGTGGCTCATGTTGGTGCATTAATGGCGATTGGCTCTGGCTGTCCAAGTCGTCTTGATACCAGCCATTGTTATGATCCTTGCTCTCTGAACCCATATCAGCTACAAATTCAGAGCCGGCAGATGGAGGAGAAGCAGAATCAGAAGCAGAGCCTGATCCTAACCCAAAAACCCCTCCTCTTTTTTCCGACGAAATGGAATTACACCTTTTAGACCCAATCGAAAAACATTTATTATAACCGCTACGAAACCCTAAAATTTTAGGAGGGCCCTTTTCGTACACTAGGCGATTGTTAGGTGCTGAAGTCCATCCAATTCCACCTCCATAAATCACTGAATCTCTATCACCGCCTCCCGACGGAACCGGCGGCAGCGGTTGGGGGAGTCCAAGGGAATAGCGGCCGGTGGCGGTGGCGGAAACGGATCGTAGCCAAACGTGGAGGGCTCTGCGGGGAGAATTCGATGAATAGAAGAAGAAAGGATTGTGGACATGGAAAGTGGCGGCCATTATCGATGTCTGCTTGAGGCTTAACATGATGATGAGATTGGATTGGTGGTGGAGATGGAATGGGGTTTTCTTGGTTTTAGCTGGATTTTGGGTGGAAGTGCCTGGATTGATTGGGATTCCAATTTCATTTCCCTTTCTACATCAATTTGACTCATTTCTGTTTCAACATTCCTCTTCCTTCCCTCTCTCCTCCTAATTTTGCGCCACATCCATTCCTTTCCCTTCTCATATCAAATCAATTACCCTTTTTCTCTCTCAAAATTCATAATCACTATAAATTCCATACTACTTTTCATTCACTTAACCTAACTCTAATTTCCTTATATTGGTTGTATCAATCAAAAAAATAGTATTTATAAGATTCTATTACATTATAGCGACGATATGGTCGCTAGCTCTTGGGTTCAAGTGGCTTTTCATCTCTAACCACAACTCATCCCTAATTCTTCAACATCGGGACATTCAGTTAGTTTCATCCAAGGTTTATTATGGATGGATCACCCAGGTTCGAGTCCATATGTAGTGACAATTACTCCATGAAGATTCACTTTCATTACTGTTTGTTTCAGTGGGTTCCCTTGACCAAGCCTGACTCAACGTCAAAGCTCTGATACACATCGGGTAGAGAATTGAGGATTCCATCCAACGAGGCTTCAATGCATTAATTCTTCCTATGATGAGTCCATCTTTATTTTTGTAACAAAAAATAAATAAATAGATTTATTTACAAATGAATTAAACTTAAACATAATTATTACTTGAATTTTGTACGTACCCATGACATAAATTAGTAATATATTACATCAATCCGATAATAATTAGTTGAAACTATTTATTTGAAATATAGAGTTTAAATGGTAAATTTAATTATGAATAATGTGTCTATTTAATTGAAGAGACATGTAAATAAATTTAATTTATTTGTTAAAAACAAATATTAATAAAACATTATGCGTGGCAATAACTACCCCACTTTTATTTTTCAAATAATAGGGTAAGAAATAAATTATAAAAACCATTAATTTTTGGGGCGGGCAGTCAAATGTTTGACTTTAAGGAGAGTTAGTAATGCATTAACTATTAAGCGATGTTCAGTGTAATTTTTAAAGTTAAATGTCAATTCAAATATTTGACAACTCTATGGCCTCAAAAGTCAGTTTAATTTCAGCTATTGGATAATAACTTAATGAACGGTCACGAAATTGATCTACACTGATTGAAATTTGTGACTTGAAGTTGACATCGGAAAAGGTTTTCAACCATCTAAAAATTTAAAGTCAGTTGTAATAGTCATAGCTTTGAGGGTTATAACTGATCATCGAGTTTTAATGCATCCGAGGGCGGCATAAATGATTATGTAACAACCTAAGCCCACCACTAACCGATAATGTCTATTTTGGCCCGTTATGTATCATTGTTAGGAAGGAAGATGTGTTAAGAATGAGAAATAGAATTGGAATCGAAAGTGTGTTCTCATTTATATTCATAAGCTTTAAATGTGATACAAACTAGCCACTAATACCTACCGATAAATAAAATATAAACTAATTAAATATTAAAAATAAAATAAAATATACTATAAATCAAAATAATATATTAAAAGAATATTAAGATATATTCCATAAATAATATATTATCCAAATATTATATCTCAACAAGATGTTTCTACGCCCTTTCATTCCCCTCTCTAATCTATGTTAGATTCACAATCCACCCCTCTTTTGGGGACCAAACATCCTTATTGGCACTGCTCCGTGTCTGATTCAGATATCATTTGTAACATTTCAAGTCCACCAGTAACAGATATCATCCACTTTAGTTCGATACGTATCGTCGTCAACTTCACAGACTTGGACTGTTACAGATTTAACAGGTTCTTATATACCTGTATGCCGGAAAGGTTTAAGATATTAATATTAATTTAAATTTAATACATGGATGTCCCCGCCACTTTTTACCTCGTTGAAGAATGGGATAATATTTGTAATATAAGTAATAAATAAAATATAAAATTACGTAAAGAAATTCAGAATTGTCGGCGGTGCGATCCAGCGATCCAATGCGAAGACGGACCCGAGTCCGAATGTTCACGAGCTGACGTGTCCAAATCCAAGAAAAGCCCAGCCTACACTTTTCCCACCGGATACTGTTAAATTACCAAAAAGGACACGAAAGCCAATTCACCTAAAAAAACAAGCAGCAGTATAAATTCTCCTTGGTTTGCCCATGGCTTCGTTTCGGTCTTCATGGTTCACTATCTTGGACTCTGTGCTAAGCTACCTGAGCCACCTTCCCTAATGACGTGACGCCGATCTCGGCCATTTCCATGTGCTTCGCTCTATCTCTCTCTCACAGTTCCTTCAAGTACACCGATTCTTTCTCCCTTTCTTCCTGAATTTAGTTGCAGAAAATCCAGGAAGATCCGAGATCTTCACCTTCAATTCGGCGGGAACCTCTCTTTCTGGTTGAATCTTCACCAATGAAGGCTGCCAGCCAAGCTGCAAATCATGTCGTCGCCTTCGATCACAAGAGGTAATGTCTTCATTGATTCGGTTGAATCTTGCATCGGTTCATGTAGCTCCACGTGTGCCGAAACAATGGGAATCAATGTGTCCAGCTATCTTTTTTTTTCTCTTCGCTGCGTAGGGTTTTTTTTATACATCGTCTCTAACTGACCTAACGGATTTCAATTTGCGCAACAGTATTAAACGCGTTTTTTTTTGTTAGCTTGTTGTACCGGTGTGTTTTCCGATCGTATCGTTTTGGTTTAGCTGGATTTCTGGTTTGATTTGACGAGCATTAGTTTTAGTTTGTGAAATTTGATGTGTTTTTGGAGTCGTGGGGAAATACGCGCTTCTTGTTTTTATGAGTAATCATGTTCGAACAGTGGATTGCTTTGGTAATTATTGTCCGTTTCGGGATTCAATCTGCATAAGCGTGTAATTAGAAAGTGAAAAGTGTGATTTATTAATGTCGAACGCTATGGAAAGTGGAATTCAGCATTCAGAATATGTTATTGTCTAGTTTAAATTCCCAGTTGTTGGAAGATGAGGACAGGTAACTTAAACTGGGTTAGTCTTTGAAGTTCACTTTTGCGATATCAGCTTCTATCTTACGCCAGGCTCAGTTTTGAAATGTTGAAATTGCTTGTTTTGTCTTTCTTTTATGGAGCACTGTGTAATTTCGTGCATTGAAAAAAATTGATTGATATTGGTTCAGGGACACATACGGGTTTGCTGTGAGACCTCAGCATGTACAAAGATACCGTGAATATGCCAATATCTATAAGGTTTTATTCCATTTACAACTGTTCTTCCCGAAACATTTAACTTTTCAATTCAAGGATTTTTTCTGTTTACATTTTAAATTTGCATCCCAAAAAAATGCATATAGTGTCTGGCTCATTCAATGTGCATGTGAACTTAGGAGGAAGAGGAAGAAAGATCAGAAAGATGGAAGTCTTTCCTGGATCGTCAATCAGAGTCTGCTCAATTACTTGTTAATGATTTATCAGTGGAAAATGATAAAAAGGCATCGCATGTAGAAGTTGTCAAGGAGGAATTAGATTCTAGTATAGAGGAGGGCACTAAAGGAGAAGATCCAAACAGCCATGATTCTGATTTTGACAGTAGCAATATCGCTCAGAATGCAAATGGCTTGAAAAATGAAGACGTACTGTCAGCAAAGGGGACAAAATCTCACAAGATCCAAATATGGACTGAAATTAGACCATCACTTCGAGCAATTGAAGACATGATGAGTGTTCGTGTAAAGAAAAAGAAAGATTTATCAAATAATAATCATGACACTGGAACCAGAAAGCTGTTTTCTGCTATAGAAGAGTCTAAATCACCACGTGGAGTGTCTGAGGAAGACTCTGAGGATGAGTTTTATGATGTGGAAAAGTCTGATCCAGCACAGGAGGCTCCTTCAAGTGACAGTGTCAATAGCCATGTGGTGGGGATTCCGGCTTTTTTGTTGCCTGTCGAATCTTCATTTCCATGGACAGAGGAGCTTGAGGTCCTTGTGAGAGGTGGGGTACCAATGGCTATTCGGGGCGAGGTGGGAATTATCTCTTGATCTTACGTTATTAAGTATCAATGGGTTCTTCAGTCTACTAAAATTCTCGTTTCCTTTTTGTATGTGCAATTTCAGCTTTGGCAGGCTTTTGTGGGTGTTAGAGCAAGGAGAGTTGAAAATTATTACACAGATCTCCTAGCCTCGGAAACTATTTCTGAGAACAACGTGGAAAATCCTAGTCTTCAATCAGACAGCTGCAGCAACGGATCATCTGCTGACTCTGTGTGTATAACTGAGAAATGGAAAGGGCAAATTGAAAAGGTTTTTGCATTGTCCTCAGTCCCTTTTTTTGTTTGTTTGAGTTTTTCTTCATTTAGTTTGTTTAAAAACCCAGCCCATCTTCTGAATGCAGGATTTGCCTCGTACTTTTCCTGGTCATCCTGCTTTGGATGTGGATGGTAGAAATGCATTAAGGCGTTTGCTGACTGCATATGCTCGTCATAATCCCTCTGTTGGTTATTGTCAGGTAATTATTTAAAATGCAATTTTTTACTTTTATGAGTTTCAATAGGGCAGTAAAACTCATGAAACTTTTAGACGTTGCTAAGTAATGCTCAATATTTTTATTTTTATTGTATATTCAGATTTGATATCCTATATAGCTGCATTGTTTGTGCTGAAAAATCAACAAATTAACATGATATTTAAGAGTTTTATAGGGTAGGCTCCAAATGTAATGATTCTCATCGAGACAATCTTTGGCTATTCTAATTCACAGAAGACTTATAGGAACTGATGCTATATTCATTTAAAAGAAACAAATAGGGATGACAATTTGAGAGACCTTAGTAGCTCAAATTTGTTTTGGGAAATTTTGCCAACTCGTGATGTTTCATTTCATGTTCTTTCTCTCTGGCCTACATCTTGATGGTTCAGATTTTTATCTGTCTTCAGGCCATGAATTTCTTCGCTGGCTTATTATTGCTTCTCATGCCCGAAGAAAATGCTTTTTGGTAAGCTTTCATACTTCTGACTAATTTCATTGGGGGACATAGTAATATTTTTCTAGAGGAATACATAAACGGTGCTGCATATGGAGTTTTTTAAAGATTTTAATTTCTTGTCAATCTGATTGGCTATCCGCTTGCATTTTCTATAAATCTTTTAGGACCTTAATGGGAATTATCGATGACTATTTTGATGGGTATTACTCCGAGGAAATGATTGAATCTCAAGTATGTTATCTATTTAAGTTATTGGCTATGCTAATATCTTTTTTGACTTCACATTTATTCTACAAATTTTACAATACGTAGTTGGTTGAATACTAACGGAAATTTTGATGCTTCCTCTTTTTATTAGGTAGATCAACTTGTATTTGAGGAGTTGGTGCGTGAGAGATTTCCTAAAATGGGTTTGTATATCGATGTTATTTTTTCATTGATTTTGAATGCAACAAAGTATCATTTATGTTAAAGGTTGTCTGAGTAATTAGTTTTATTTATTTATTCTTTTCTTCTGCAGTCAATCATCTAGATTACCTCGGAGTGCAGGTGGCATGGGTTACTGGGCCGTGGTTCCTATCCATATTTATGAACATGCTGCCATGGGAAAGTGGTCAGATTTTGTGCTGTATCTTTTTAATTGTTTTTCCTTCTGGTGGTGCAATATCTTGCTGACACCTGCTCACATTGTTATTATTTAATTATACGGGCGTTCCATGAAGTTGCCTGTCATCTCAGCTTTTCCCTTTTTTCTGATTTCAGTTCTTCGAGTTTGGGATGTTCTTCTTTTTGAAGGAAACCGTGTCATGCTTTTCAGAACAGCACTTGCACTCATGGAGCTATATGGTACTGGATGAAAGCAATTGCTTTATATTTATCATTTGTTTGTTTGTTCATACAACAGCTTGTACTCTATCATAGATTGTTATGCTTCGTGAAATTTCATTTGGTCCTCAGTTACTTGTAGGCCCTGCTTTGGTTACTACAAAGGATGCTGGAGATGCTGTGACTTTGCTGCAGTCACTTGCTGGCTCAACATTTGACAGCAGCCAACTTGTATTGACTGCTTGTATGGGTTTCCAAAATGTTAATGAAACTAGATTAAGAGAGCTGAGAACTAAACACAGACCAGCTGTAGTCACTGCTATTGAGGAAAGATCTAAGGGGCTTCGTGCTTGGAAGGATTCTCAGGGTTTAGCTTCTAAGCTTTATATTTTTAAACATGATTCGAAATCAACTATTACAGAAACAAAGAACAGTTCCCAAATAAATGGTGATTTGTCGCGTTCAGAGTCAGGGTCCACCAATGCCGATGAAATTCTTATTTCATTGGCTGGGGAAGATGAGGTTGATGCTGTTTCCAATCTTCAAGATCAGGTTGTTTATATGTTGCCTTTTATTTTCAGCCTCTCCTGGTTTTAAAAAATTAATGTTTCATGACATTATTTTTAAGCTGGTAATCCTAGTGATTTATGTTCACAAACTGCACCGGTTTTTAATTATTTATGATATGGGAATATGATTTAACTTTTAATTAGTTTAGGGTCATTATAATATTGATAATAACCGAATACCTGATTCTGTCACTCCAACATCATGGTGGTTTTCTAAGTTGAGTATTTTCACCAGATTTCCGGCGGCCACAGGCTTATGAATTAGAATATGTGAATTTTGTTTAATAACTGGAAGAGCTAAAGTAATCAGCTTTTAGACTCCTCAGTTATTGTTACTGTAGCACTATACTGTGCTTTTTCTGTCATATAGTTCAAAATATGGGCTTTTAACTTGTTATCCGAATAGGGAAATCATGTCCCAAAAGACATGCTAGTTAGTCACAACTCACGAGATTGTTCAAAGGTTCTGGATTTTGCCGTAAGATTGTTTGCTCTTGTTAATTCCATGCATAGAGTTTTTTGAATCAGTAGTTTGAAATGATTTTATTTCCACAGATAAAATTTGACTAATATTTTTTGTTTCAAAATGTAGTTAATAAAAGAACCTTTATTGCTAGCTTTTACTTGAACTTTTACCAATAACATGCAGGTAGTGTGGTTAAAGGTTGAATTGTGTAAATTGTTGGAGGAGAAGCGATCTGCTATTTTAAGGTACATATTCTTTATTTAATTTAGCTTTTTATGGCTGATGAACGCTCACACATCTTTCTTCATGACTCCATTACAATTTTTAATGCTGCTGTGCTGCTTTATGGTAGTAATGGCGTAAAACATAATTGAAAATGAGCTTTCTGTGATGGACGATTATGAAATCTAATGTATGCCTAGTTATTCTAAACCATCATTGAATAAACTACTTTACGACTTTATCATAAACTTCTTCTTTTTAAGTTAATTCAACTAGAACAATAAAGAGCTTTACGGATGTAAAATAAAAAGTCCATGAAATATGCATTGCACGGGAATGCTAACTAGTATATCACTAGCAAGAAATATGTAGAGAGAGAAGGTGCTTATAGAAGATGGAGTGACGAAGAAGTGCATGTAGAGAGAGATTAATGAAAGGAAGTGTATGTACAGAGAGCGATTGGTGAAAGAGTGTATAAACACTTGGGCATGCCTAGGTGGGAAGCAAAGTGAGTGAATTGCCCCCTTCAAGATGTTCGGCTCACAACCTTTTAAACAATCTGTATTTTCAGTTTGCTTCGTAAAAATTAGTTGGGATGCTAGAAAATTATGAATTCAAAGCTAACGAGAGAACCATGTAAAATTTTTGAGAGGAAGTGTGTGCGGAGTGAAATTTAAGGAAAGAAAATGTCCACTAAAAAGGGTTAAATGATAAAGTATTCAAGTCCTTTTTTTTTCAAAATACTTTTACGTGTTCTTGGTTTCCTTAAGATATAGGTGTTCCTTATTTTTTCAGTAAAACGTAAGTATTCTTCTAGAAAATACTTGCAAGCCACTTCATAAGGTTAAATATTTCAAGTAATTCAAAATGAATTTGCATGAGAAGAACCTTCAATGTCCTATGTCAAGCACTCCGATCAGTAAAAAAGAAAAAAGGTCCCGAAAACAGGTAGAGTGATAGTTTTGTCACAATGGTGTTCATAATACAGTTTTAGTGGTTCTGTAGATGACAGTTGGATTAATTACCTTTGCACTCAGTCTATTATATTCCTTATTTTCACAATTATTCATTACCTTTCTTCATTTTTATCAGAGCGGAGGAACTGGAGACTGCTTTGATGGAGATGGTTACGCAGGATAATCGTCGGCAGTTGAGTGCTAGGGTATATTTAACATACCTGAAGACTTAAGTTCTTTCCTTGCTTCCAACATGTTAAGCATCTCACGCTGTTGATTGAGAATTTATGAATTAACCTTGCGTTGACTTTCCTTGATGAATATAGCTATTAACTGGATTATTTATGGACGATTCATTACAGCATCTTAGATGAGGTGGCTTTAACCATTTTACTGCTTAGAAATTTTCAGTTCTTGTTCCTTTTCCGTTTGTTATTAATAAATATATGTGAGTAGCCTGCAAGTCATGTGTAGGAATTTTATGAATCAATGCACCTTGAGCGGATATAATTTGAAAAAAAGCTTATAAGAGAAATGAGTTATTTGAGTATGGTCCAGAGAAAATACCCAAACAGGACATTGGTATTTACTTGTAGACATCTCTGAAGATCTATTTGTTTGAGGAACTGCACTGATGCGCAGGTTGAGCAATTGGAACAAGAGGTTGCTGAGCTGCAACAGGCTCTTGCCGATAAACAGGAACAGGAAACTGCAATGCTTCAGGTTTGTTTCATTATTATCCTTTTCTCTGTAATTTTGATTATCTTTCTACATTTATGAGGATCCGTGCTTTGTTTTAGGTCTTGATGCGGGTTGAACAAGAGCAAAAACTCACTGAAGATGCACGAAGATTTGCTGAACAAGACTCTACCGCACAAAGATATGCAGCTCAAATGCTTCAGGTTACCTCTTGTTAATCACTTTATCTATATTTAATCCTTCAATGTCGGGCTTTCATGCATGTCCGAGATTTGTGATAAAGTTATTTTTGAGAGGGAAAAGAAAAAGATAAAATCCTCTTGAGCACCAGGCAGAACATACATAATCCATGTATATTTGTATATATATTTTGAAACAGAAAAAAGAAAATTCATTGAATAAAAGAAAATAGGCTAATGCTCAAAGAATACGAACTCCACAAGGGAGAGAAATTCAAAGTAAATCAAATACAAAGAACACAATCCAATTAAACAAACTTCTTGAAACGAACACCAACGAAAGGCTTGGCAAGAGAACACCAAGAAGAGACCTCTTCCCTTTAGAGCTCAAAGAAGGCGAAGGGGCAAAATTATTTTACTCAAGATGGACGCCAACTAACAACTACCTCGTGGAAAACTTCATTCGGGGTTAGAACAAAAAATGCTTCATGCATGTCGATGTGCTCCTCAACCACTAGCTCTTCTTGCAAGGGACCTTTTAAATGCTATTCATGCAAAGAACTTGCAGTAACTACCTCGTGGAAAGGCTCTTCGAGCCTAAAACCTACCTTGTCAAAAAGTTGTCCTTCTGGAGATTTAGAGAACGATGATGACTATTCTCTATGCTGGAACAATAATTTTACACTATCACAGAGAGGATTAGTTTGGATTCAATCATTGGTTTTGGCAACGAAATGTATTATGCCAAATGGCTGTCATGCAATGAAATGTAGTTGTCATGTGTGAAAATAGTTGGGCAATGAAATGTAGTATGGCAAGTGGTTTTCGTGCTAAAATAGGGGGAGGGGCACACTAGCTGGTCTGGTCGCCCACAGATATAAGAAAAACATTGGTATGGATGGATTTGTGGTACTAGAAAAACAGATATGAAAGGAAAAAAAAGAGGTATTTGCAGCAAAAAAGATTGCGCACTTTCCAAAATCCAGTTTGCAGGGGAGATAATTTCAACGATATGAATGAGAGTCAATGTCATCTATTCCTCAGTCTCAGCCTCTAAGTAAAGTCCGCTTAAAAAGGGCATACGCCTTTAGAAAAGACTGCTGAATGGTCCTAAATAGACCATTAATCTTCTCAGGATCTAATTTTTACCCCTTTACCCTATCATGTCCCAATAAGCTGTTGGCATATTGAGATTTATTAGGTTAGTAGGTTTAGTTGTTTCCCAATTCACTTGATATTACTTTTGGCATCACACCACCCAAAGACTTTCTGATCCTTTTTTCATTTTGATGAGCAGTTTGTAAATGGGGAGAGGTTTTGTTTGAGATAAGCACTTTTAATCTGCCAACTTTACAGGGTACCTTTTCCACTTAAAATGTTTATAAGAATTCTGTCAGTCACTGAGGCCAAAAAGCAACGGATCTATCACCCATGGGAAGTTTAAGGTAAGTCGAAGGTCAGCTTTCTGCTGTACAATCTAAAGGATATGCCATATGGTTGACTTCTCTTGGATGTTGATGATGAGGGCAGTTTAGTTGTTTAGTGAAACCTATATTGAGTTCACAAGTCTTGAGAAACTTTAACCAATTGAGAAGATTATCACTGAAGGATTTAACTCCATTTATAAGCTATGAACTACAGGTTTGGCTTAGCCTTGACAAATAAAGGGCATAAATTAGGTTAGAGGATTGTAATTTTTCATCCCGTAGTTGTATTATGACAATGTTTACTGCAAATTAGTATTTATTTTAAATTTAAAATTCAGCATTAGGTTTAGGTGAAGACTTCTGGTTATGAGCTATTGGATCAATTGCTTCTGTCTGATCTTATGCTACGACTGTGTTTGTGTAGGAAAAATACGAAGAGGCTATTGTTGCACTTGCAGAAATGGAGAAGAGAGCAGTTATGGCAGAATCAATGCTGGAGGCAACCTTACAGTACCAATCTGGCCAACTCAGAGCACAGCCTTCCCCCAGATCTGTGCATTCTTCTCCCAGGTGTGTAATCAACTTTATTTAAAATCCCCTTTCTCAGCCGCCCTGGTTCCAGCTTATCAGTGTTTCTGAAAATGAATTGAAAGTCCTTTAGTCTGTTTAAATTGGAATATTTAATTGCTAATCTCTTTTTGTAACTTCATTTTTTGGCTCTTGGGTTTCATCCATCGTTTTGTAACAATTCATCAAACAATCAACTACAGGTCTCCTCTATAATAAATAAAAAGAAAGAATATTAATTGCTAATCCAAATTATGGGAAACAGTAGCTCTATTAAGTTTGTCTCAGAATTTATTGGTTTTCTTTTTTTTCCCATAATTTCTTCTCATAGACTGTTCATATGACCAAGTGTACTAAAATTATTATTACTAGTACTATATTAGTATCCATCATCTTGGCTTTCTATAAAGTTGGTGGTAAATAATTTTGGGTTTGTAGTATGAGAAAAAACTAAAGCATGGCAGAAGAAAAGGTGTTCATTTGTAAAACTCGTACTAACATTTTTGGGGCGAGCCTGTGATCTTTATTTATTTTTTGCACTCATTTTTCTTCTGTAATCAATCTAAATTTTAAATTAAAATGAGGGTTTATTTTTCAGATCTTTGCCATCGGACTCTTCATTACGAAGCAGCCAGGATTCAGCACAGGACTTCCCTGCAAGAAAAGTAGGTTTGCTTGGTCGACCATTTGGGTTTGGCTGGCGTGATAAAAACAAGGTTACCACCTAATTTCCTCTTACTTTTTTATAGATGTTTATTCTCCTCGAAGTATCTAATCCTCATTTACTACAAATTTATAGACTTGTAAAAAGTTGCAAATTGAAGACTATTTCGTTCTCTCTAATAATATTCCCATATTTTACGAAATCCCTTGATTAACTTCAACCGTAAATTTAAATACTAAAATTTTTCTTATTCAATTTTCATACATCTTTTAAAAATAAGAAAATAAAAGTAGAGATGTTATCTTTAATTCTAAAAATGTAAAATGACATGAAATAAAATATATAATTCACAACTTTCTCTCTCAGTAAACTGCTTTCATTAAGAAGAGAAAGGATACAAAAACACAGGCCACCACCAAACACAGGAGCTGCCAAAATGTAATTACAAGAAAGGATAATAATTGTTGGCAATCAAAGAAAAATTCTTTATGGTTGATAGACTGCTCTATAAAAATAAGTGCAGAAGAAAGGGCTGGGAAAGAGAGAATGTTTGCCCGAATGAGCTTCAAAGGAAGAGCCTTTTGGGTCAAGGTTGATCGTAAGACTATGATTACAAAAGAATAAATAGTTTTTTCCTTGGAGTTCTACATGAAGATGCTAACTTATACTATTTGAAAAAAAAAAAGATGTTCTTTTTTTTTTTTCTTTCTTTAATCTCATTTCTCCCTTCCCAAATAAGCCACATAATAACTTACGAAGATAATTCCTAAGAACCCAAGCTTTATCCTACCAGCCTGTGAGGGCTTCTGATAGCCAGGCATCAATAAGTTCAGGTGTTTTTTTAGACAAAAGAGGACATAGTTATTGGGAAATATCTTTAGGAGCTTCCCTTGAATGTTAAGGCAAGAGACCATAGAAATATCTTAACCTTCTTGGGGACATTAAACTTCAAATTTTGTTAAGGACGTAGTCTTTAGCTTGGCTCAGGTCTCCGTAAGCTTGAGCAAATCTGATTATTAGTGAATGGATCTAATGGACGAAACGACTGAACCACCTTGACTTGGCTAGCTCCTAATTGAACAAAATCTCTGAAAGGGCGCTCAGCTGCCAATTTCTCTATCAAAAAGACCTCTTTTGATATCCAACCTTTATTCTTGTTTTTTTTTTAATAAGAAATCGAGCTTTCATTGAAAAATGAAAGAATGTACAAGCTCGTTCTGATTAGTCCTGGCCATATACTTGACTTCTTTTTGGAATCTTTGTGATATTGACTTTGTCGTGTGAATTAGGCATCAAGTTCTTCAATGAGTTGTTTGGAGAAAATTTTTTTAATGGCATACTTCCTATTCAAAATAGGTCATGGGGTGCACAACTGAGGCCCCACCCTTAATAATATCATTTGTTATCTGCTCTTTGAACTTAAACTTTCTTATTGCCGGACTATCAATTTAATTCTTTCCAATTATTATTTTGGTAGATGAATAGACTCTATAACTAGTTTTACCCAACTGCAAATGTGTATTAGTATGCATGTATGTTCGTATCTATGAACTCGACGCAACGAAAAGTAATTCTCCTTTAGTTATCTTCAAACCTAATGATCTAACATCGTGCCCGCTCCATGCCCCACAGGGAAAACCATCCAATCTTGAGGACCCAAATGATGGAAGCAAGACTACCGAGGAGGAAACTACAATCCAGAAAAAAACTACTGAAGAAGAGGCGCAAAATCCAGGCGTTGAGGAGAAACTCACCAACGTCCTCCACGACAAGGAGTAAAACTCGCATTTTGAATATGGTACTCGTAGTATATACAAATTCCAATTCACCATTATCTTGAAGTCGCATTTTCTGTATCTGTATATCAATTCAAGCAATAGTTTTCAAGGTTCGTTTCTCTCCGTTTGTTAATTAAGCATGGAAATAAATATCAGGTAGAACCTATTTTTTGGTTGATTCTTTGTTTGTTGGTTATGTTATAGGATAATAATTGTGTAATCTTTGTATCAAAAATCTTGTCATGGCTCCTATTTAGTAACTGCCTTTTGAATTAGGCCTTCATGGACATAAATTTCTTACGTCTTTCTTTAGCTACCACTTGATCATACTATATTTGGTTGTCAAGAAACTGTTATATTCTAGGTAGGCGGCAATCATGGACTGAACTAGTTCTCTCTAAATCTTCTATTATTATCATGATTTCTATCAATCACTAGGTTAACCTTTGATGGTTAAAATGATTTTATTCCAGATTAGTAGATCAGAGAGATTGAGTTTAAGACAATGTGTCTACTTGGAATTGAATATTCTATGAGTTACCTTGACAGCCTAATGTAGTAGAAGAGGTGGATGTCTCCTTGACAGCCTAATGTAGTAGAAGAGGTGGATGTCTCGTGTGAATAAATGAGGTATGTACAATCTTATCCAACACTCCCACATGGATCAGGATGAGGATGAATTGGACATCTAAGTTAGTGAATTAAATTCTACAACATTATAACATTAACATAATGTTGTAGACTCTCCATAACGCCTTGCCCCATTGACGGCCTTTTTACTTTACATATTGAATGCTCCTTCTCATAATTCAAAGGTTAGCGGCTGAAAGTAAAACTAGGCACCATCCCAATTGGCTGTGACGTTTTAGTGTACTATGATTGGTTGGTGACCTAAAACACTGTTTGTTGCCATTTGGCAACAGTTGGCAGTGCCATTTGCAGCTTGAGTCTATACTATAAATCTAGACGACCTCCATAAGGGCTATTTATAGTAAAATAGTTATGGTTGGAGCTTGGGGACCATTTTGAGTAGACTTTGTTTAATGAATTTTGAATTATTGTCAAGTAATTAGTGGTATTTTGTTGGTTAAATTACACATTTATTTTATTGGTTAAATTTAACCAAATTTATAATTTAATATATTTTTTATTGTAATGTTGTACAGACAATTGTTTTTTTTTTAGGTTGTTTCCTATTTTGACCCATCCAAAGCCAGCCTCCTTCCAACCGTACAAAACATGTTATTTTATTAGTAATGTTTCTTGGGGGTAGATTGGGTATTTAAAATTTGAGATTAGGTATTAAAAATTCGAGATTAGGTACTCAGCAAATTTGTTATGTGGATTCCCGACCATATTATATATTTTATACCGCATATTATAAACGATAAAAAGTACAAATTAAATATGGAGATATTTTTAATCTTTGAACTTTTTTTTGTAAACGACTAATTAACTTTTAGTTTTTATTTTTTTTATTGCGTAACAATTTAATTTATAGACTTTAATACGTTATAAATTCTCTACATTTTAAAAGTTGTAATAATTTAATCCTAAAGTCCTATAAAAAAAATTAGGTGTCGATTTCTATTATGTAACAATTTGGTCTTATAGTTTACAAACACATCCATCTTTATTCAAATTTTCATTATAGAGATTAAAATTTTAAAATATTGATATTAAATTATTACAAATAAATTATTTAAAAAAAAATGAATTGTTGGCTATATGTGATATTTATTTATTGATAATGATTTTTGTAATTAAAAAAGAGAGATTAAATGCTTTTGAGATACATCCACGGCAACTATACGGTAATGGTAAATTTCAATAATTCCTTGGCTCGACTAAGATATAAATTATGCTCTTCTTTTTCATACATTTATTTATATTCATAAGAATGCATTTAAGTCATTTTCGTAAATAATGTATATTATTATTATCATCATCATTATTATTATTATTATTAAATGAAAGTCAAAATTACAGGTTTAGCATTTTCAATCCTTGCTATGGCGGTTTGAAGGTATTATTTAGATGAACAAATTTTTTATAAATATTTATGGCTGATATTATTTGTAAAGCTATATTTTAAGAATATAAAATTGAGAATAATAGTACAAATAATTCTCTCCTCATATTCTCTTGTCACTATATGAAGCATTTCGACAAAAGCTCTACAATTATGAAATAAATAAATAAATAAATAAATAAATATATATATATATATATATTCTTTTTTGTTCATAGCATATTAACTGTAATTGACTTGTATTATATTAATTACTTTTACATATTTCCATAAATAATAAAAATTGATTTAATTACCAAAATAAGCATTGTTGAGGTTTAAATTGATTCAATTAAAATAAAGTTTTATTAGTATTTTTTTTTTATATTCTAGTTTAATTTTCAAACGTTTAATTTTGCGACTAACCATGTTCTTACAATTTTAATTTAATATTTCAAAGATTTTTGTTTATCAAATTATATAAATTATTTATGACGTAATATAAAATTTAAGGGTTGATCAGACTATATTTTAATTTTTTTTCGAGTCATAAAAAATAAATTTGTAGTTTAATTTTAAAAGAACAAAAATCCGTAAAATTATAGGACGTTTCTGAAAATAATAATAATAATAATAGTAATAATAATAATAATAAATAAAACAAAATAAAAGAAGCCTGGTAAGAAAAGAAGAAGATATATACCGGGAAGAGTGTTGAGTTTTAACCTTCTCTGTGGACTACGGTGATACTCTCTGTGAGCTACGAGAGAGGGAGAGAGAGAGAGAGAGAGAATACGCCATGGGATGGTTTCTCTGTTCTGGAAGTTCAAATAAGAAGGAGAAGAAGCAGCAGATTCGCAAGGAAGACGATCTGATCCCATCAACTTCAGGTAAAAGTTTATGAACATTGTTCAGCAATCTCTCGCTCCCATTTGCTTCAATTGGAGAATCTACTGAAGTTTTTATGTAAATGTACACTGCGGAGTTTAGCTTCCTCAACTTTTGATTTAGAATCCTTCGGCAATAGCAATGGTCCTGCCATTTTCGGGGATTAACTAGGATTTCGAATGGGGTCTTCTTTGTTTTTTCGAGCTTGTTTTTGTTCATGAGGTATTGGGGTTTGTTTTCAGCTTGAATTGAGTTAAACAAAGCGGATTTGTTCTTGAGTTTTTTTTTCCCCTGTAGAGCATTGTTGGAGGCTCTTTGAATTGGTTTGAAACTTTAATTTCTCTTAGCGGATTGTGGTTTTTTTTTTTTTTTTTAGAATTCCAATTTCGATTTTCTTTTCCGTTGATGCATCAATCTTTTCATCTTGGATTGTTGGACTGTTAGATGTCATCTTGTTTAAGATCAGGCTGTCTTAAAATACCTCCTGTTTTCTTTTTTGGGAAAAATAATCCTATTGTTTGCAAGTATTCTGGTCTCTCATGAATGCAGCTAATGCTGATGACGGATGTCATTTCCTACCGTTTCCTATTAAATATGTGAGAATCATTCCATGTTACCTGTAATTTCTTTTTCAATGATGATCGTTTATTTTAATTATCAAAATTTCCTTTTGATTCCTTTGCAAAACTTTTTACTGAACATTATGTTTTATATGCAGAAAAATTGATGGTAAAGGGGTCGTTTAATGGGAAGAACGAGGCTCTAAAAGATGGAAGTTCTGATCAGATTTCAGCACAAACAATTACATTCTCATTCCGAGAGTTGGCTGCTGCAACAAAGTATTTTAGAGCAGACTGTCTTTTAGGTGAAGGAGGTTTCGGTCAAGTATATAAAGGACGACTGGAGAGCATAAATCAGGTAGATTTTAGGTTTTCTTTTCTTCAACGGAGTAAACGTGACAATGATCGAGTTTTTAGTACCTTAAACTCGCATCATTTGACACATTCCGCAACACACACGTTCTTAAGTCAAGTTTGTTTTCACAAGCTTAATGTTCTATTGCTTTATTTCTTCATCCGTGAAGTCGGTATTGGGTATCTCTGCTATCTATGCTGCAAGATTGAACAATCCTAAAATGTTTAGCTATCTTATGCCATAGGATGCAATTTCGTGGAAACATTTCTTACCAATATAGCTGACCTCACTCGTATCAATGTTGTTATTTTATCATCAGCCAGTAATTTGCATAATGAAGATAGCTCAGTTAGCATGTTAGCAGTAACTTTGCACCCCTTCCCCTTTCCATTGATCTTATTGCAGCTCATATTGAACATTATGATGATCTAGCTAAGATAAATATGGTTGAGATTATTAAATCATTCTATGATTATTCATTCTTCGTTATGAGAAACAATTGAAATTTGTATCTTGAATATACTTATAAAAACTGTCAGAAGAAACGTAGTGATTAGCAAAAAGAATTTCTTTTGTTGACTTACTCATTGCTAAAATCATCCATTCGACTTTTGAGCCTGCGAATTTGTCATAATATATGTTTGGCATTGTTTATAGCTAACTAATTAAATAGGAAGGAATAAAGCTGTAAAGTTGTGTACTCTCTCTCTCTCTGTCTCATGCACCTAAGGCACAGATAACAAAATCTAAAGAAAAAAGGAAATGGACCAAATAAACAATTTACTGTTTTTGTTTGAAAGCCTTTATTTAAATTACTGCACGGTTTTGAATTTCTACACTCGTTCGTTGCTGGGACATGCCTTGGTGGGTGGTGCTTGAAGGTTCTGATCTTTATTCATCTGTTGAGTACAGGTAGTTGCCATCAAGCAACTTGATCGAAATGGGCTACAAGGAAACAGGGAGTTCCTCGTTGAAGTACTAATGTTAAGCCTACTCCATCATCCAAATCTTGTTAATTTAATTGGCTATTGTGCGGATGGTGATCAGAGACTTTTGGTTTATGAATACATGCCATTGGGATCTTTGGAAGACCATCTACATGGTTTGCATCTATCACATTGTCCATTATCTTCATTTTTCAGTCATCTTACCCTTCTGAATACTTCTTTAATCTTGTTTCTTTTGAGGTAATGACATCGTCATAAAATGCTTTGCCAGATCTTCCACCCGATAAAAAACGACTTGACTGGAATACAAGAATGAAAATAGCTGCTGGTGCTGCAAAGGGCTTAGAGTATTTACATGACAAAGCTAACCCCCCAGTTATATATCGTGATCTGAAATGCTCTAACATCCTGCTCGGTGAAGATTACCATCCCAAGTTATCCGATTTTGGCTTAGCAAAATTAGGCCCCGTGGGGGATAACACTCATGTGTCCACAAGAGTGATGGGAACTTATGGATACTGTGCTCCTGAGTATGCAATGACTGGCCAGCTCACTTTAAAATCAGATGTTTATAGCTTTGGAGTCGTTCTACTTGAAATTATTACTGGCAGAAAAGCGATCGACAATTCAAGAGCCGCAGGGGAACATAATTTGGTAGCATGGGTAGAAATCCATCCTCTTTTTTCATCTTCAGTTATCCAGTTCATGCCTTCCAATTTTACTTTGTTACATCAGTAAAATATATCGTGCTAAAGATCATGAAGGCAGCAACATTATTATTATGATTTTTTTTTTTTTTTTTTTGTTTCTGTCTCCTCTACTCTCTGGATGATCATAACTTGTAAGAAGCTGAACCATGATTGTCTGCTGTCATTTGTTTGAGTATTCATTTAGAGATCTTGAATTTTGTGGATCTGGCTTTCTTCTGTCAGTTCTTGAGCTCTATCTTTGCTGCATTTTCGAATACGATTTATGTCAGATGATATGATTTCCTACGAGAGTAGTTATTTATACGTCCCGTAAGAAATATGGGAAAGATCATATATTTATAGTCTGAAAAATCTTACTGTTCTTCATCTCAGGCACATCCCTTATTTAAAGACAGAAGGAAATTTTGGCAGATGGCTGATCCATTGCTCCAAGGACAGTACCCAGTCAGAGGCTTATACCAAGCTCTTGCAGTAGCTGCAATGTGTGTTCAGGAACAGCCTCATATGCGACCCCTTATTGCCGATGTCGTCACAGCCCTGACATACCTTGCCTCCCAAAAATTCGATCCCGAACCCCAGACAGTTCAAAACACTCACAGTAGCTCGTCCACGCCTAGATCTTCTAGAAGAGAACTGTGAATTTGTTCAGACAAGAAGCTAGCATGAAACCAACCAATATGTTCAAAATCTAATCATCTGATTGTTGCAATCTTCATAACCCCTTCTCAGCTTTCTCTATGTTTCCATGCTCTGATGCGATGAACGAGTACACAGACATGTCTCATGGTGTCTGTTTATTAACCTCTTCTAAGCTGCAGTTGCATACCGGATAGCTCCTCCTCTACTCCCAGGTTTTGATCTCCTCAGAAAACTTTTAATTCTTTTGTGATAATTTTTATAATTTATTCTTCCTCGCCTGCTTCAATCCGTTTGCTTCTCCACCTCCCCTCTCCCTTCTGTTTATTTTGCACAAGATTCTTTATGTACAATTGAGCTTGGTGTTTTTTGTATCTATATAGAAATAGATCTCTGCTTCAAGGATTGGAGCAGAACTAATAGATGGGACACAATTTCTCCCTTGATCTGTCTTGTTTCCAAAGCTTTTATGATTATTTTTTTTACTTGGTTCTGTGATAGATGGTTTATTTTTAGTTCAACAAATGTAGAAATGAGAGATCGAGGCTCTAATTAGTTCAAATGGATGCTGTTATTACGTGTTTTGAAGCCATTGAAAATGAGTTAAAACCGTCCAGGCAAGATGAAATGAATTCCCTTTTATTAGTACAAATTGCTATTATTTTTTATTTTAAGAATTTCACACCTAATGGAGAGATGAATATAGATACACTTTGTTAATGCCAAGTTACTACTTTGTTGGCTTGGTTGGTAGAGTTGGGTGGAAATTCTTTAAATGAATAGGTTACTAAAATATTTGAAATTTCTTTCCAAATTTAAATACTAAATCACTAAAGTTTATTGATTTAATATGGTCTGATGATTAAGATATTAAATTGTAAAAAATGTTAATTAATAACATATTTTAAAATGTTAAAAATAACTTAGATAGATTTGATTAAAGAGTAATTGATACGTTCTCTTTACATTGAACTTCAACTCTCGTATCTCAAATCTGTTGTACTAAAAGAATTATGAATCTGTTGTACTAAAAGAATTATGAACGTGGAAGTCAATTGGGCTTGCTCATAAGCTATAGGTTTCATTTGTGCATCTTATGAGCACGTTTGGATAAGATACGTTTGGATTCTCTAAGTCAATCGCTCAAACGAAAACTAGTACTTGCTATCTAAGAATTGCTCCATGAAGATGCTTACAAAATTCTATTAGGTGCGCGGTGTCACAAGGACATCAGAGTGTGAAGAACCAATATAAAAGAACTAAAATTGGGAATCAAAATCATATTTAAACTACAACTTTAATCATTTTACATTGATTTCAATACAATATCGAAATATCAATGAAAGAGAATACATCCTGGAGCTACTTTAGCTGCTATAAATGGCTCAGATTGACTTGTGCCTCTGAAGCACAATCACAATCGTTGCCCACATTTCTAAGTTCTAACTTGTAAGCAAAACTACTCTATCAGAAGTACAAGAGTTTCCCCACTTCCCAATTCTGACCATTTTATTTACTCCAACTTGTGCTAATAAAAAGCAATAAGAATATGCACTTGTTTTCAAATGCAAAGAATATATTTGATATATTGACTTACCACACAATACACTGCAATATTTCAGGCTGCAGCTGATTGTTTGTGGTTGAGGTCCTCCAGGTTAAGTGCCTGAAGCAACTTCGGCCAGGATTCCGGAATTCCTCCTGGAAGTTCAAACTCTAATAGCTTCCCGCGTCTACGGTAGTACTCCTCGACAGGTTGGGTCTGCAAGAACGATTCTTCTTAAGCATTGTCGAATCAATGGCGTAAATACTAAATGTGAAGATGAACAATGTAGCCAGGCTCAGCCACATGATGCAGACATGTTTGTATGACATAACACAAGGATGGCAACACTGGGTGAGTCAATAGCTCCACCAGAGAAAACATTTTCTGTTTCGAATGCGTAACCGCACACAAAATCGGACACCCATGCAAAAAGAAAGTACCAGAGGAACCATCCATATTCTTTAACTTCGTTACGAAGTTACAAATATGAAAAATGCACAAAACTACCTCCCGTCTTCAAAGAGCTCGTGCTTGAAGTCTAAAAGACGATTTGCGTAATTTAATTCATGAAAACATTGGTAGTAAACGTTTTGTAATGAACTCATACCGTTTCTTTATATATTCGGAGACGTTCCTTAACAACTTCTTCAGTATCATCTGATCGTGTGATAAGTTTAGATGCACAGTTAGGAGGAGGAAGAAGGGGAGCCATATATAATTCAGGTCTGCCTTCCTTATCCTTGATGTCGATACAGGAAACGTTATAATTTCCTCCACACTCACTGCATATTCTCCTACCAAGGCATTTCGCGAGCAGTGCTTCTTCTCGCAGCTTTAGATTAATCACCAAATCAATATCAGTCACCCCCTCCATTATTTCCTGAAAAAGAAAGGGAAAAAAAATGAACATGAGCCAGCACGCTAGACCCATATAAGGCTAACAAAAAAGAACAAGAAATTAATGAACTTTTGCCACCAAAATAAGAAAAGTTTATTACGGGTCGTCAAAGATTTCTCGCTCTAAAACAACAAGCATTTCCATATTATACATAAATAGAGGTTCTTTGTTATTTGCACGTTTGTCTCAGTGAAAGTCATTAATCATATCAACTCATTTGCAAGGAGAACTGCAGAAAATAAAAAGCTCTGATCCCTTGAAGAACACCACGAGACAGAAATTTTTCTTGTCAACATGCAAAGATTTCACTAAGACTGTAATTGAGATTCCATACAAAAGGTGTCATGATGTTAAAAAACAAAGAAAAAATCCTTATACAACAAAGATCTCACCGCTTGTCTAATAGTTCGAGGGAAGCCATCAAGAAGGAACCCAGATTCACCCTTAGCTTCACCAGTTTTAAGACGTTTGGATAATAAATCAAATATGATTTCATCTGAAACCAATTTTCCTTGTCTAACAATCTCTGCAAGCTGCGAAAGTTCGAGGCATGAATTAAAGGGCTCGTGATTGACTTTCAAAGTGAAGGTAATTCTCCTTCTAACTCATCGTAGTCATTCTGAATGAATTTACTTCCATAAATCAATGTACAAAACAAAGAACATGGTCAATAATTCCCAAAACTATAGGGATTTTATAGCATTGGATTAATGATTCACTTGCATAAAATGGGATCGGCGAAATGATAATGCAAATCCAGAGTCACGCATGAATAAACAGAAGCCATTGTAGGCGACAAAATTTTTACATGCATAGAATCTGTCATGAAATCATGAGACATGCCAAAGGATCACTTCAGTCAAATTCCTGTAAGTGATCGCTAGAAACGTTAATGTGGCATGATTCACTGCTTCAGATTCGGAACAGAACAGTACCCAAGAGAAAGAGGAAGAAGAAGAAGCCTGATTCATAACCCTCACGAATTTCTGCCTTCTTTCAGGAGCAGGAATTTAGGATGCATTCGGTTCCCACATGCAATATAACCAAACAAAATGCTCGATACAACATCTTCCATGATCACAATTTTCAACTTCAGAATCGACCCATTATTTCAACGATCATTTCCGTAAGAAGACACGGTTTCCGTCACATAAATCATAATCAATTCGATCTCTTAGTCATTTTGATCTCTATTTTCCAATTATGCAAAGAAACTAAACGTGCATCCCCTCGCCAAAAACCAGATCAAATTGAACAGAACAATTCTCAATTCTTAACAGAACAAAACCAAACAAAAAAAAAAAAAAAAAAAAACAAAAAAAACAAAAAAAAAACAAAACCTGAGAAGCGAGAGGACCAGAGGAAGAGAGCTCCTCACGGACGAGATCACCGGTGGCGATATGAGGAACACCAAGCAAACTGGAGAGCCGAGACGCATAAGTTCCTTTCCCAACCCCAGGACACCCCAAAAAAACCCACTTCACATTCCTATCCGTGGGACGATCACCACGCGAAGGTGCAGAGTTCCCACTCAGCATCGACGATTTGAGGTCTACTTCAGACTTCAAAGAAGAAGAAGAAGAAGAAGAAGAAGAAAAGGCTTTCAACAGAGCATAACGGCAAAACATGGAGGAAGAGAAGGTCGTCGCCGCCGCCCTCGCTCCGGCAAAGCGGTAGAGTGGCGCCATGATTAGGCGGTGCAGATTGAGAATTACAGAGAGAAAAGGGGAGAGGCTTTCCGATTGGAACAAAGTTCGGGGCGAGTAAAAGTCTATTTTAGTCTCTCTTTTGTTTTGCAAACCGTGGCTTTCTTCCCTTCCTCTCTTTGCTTCTCTCTCAACCTTCAATACTTTCCTTTTCAACTAAAAAAAAAATTAGTCTCGATTTTCACACGTGTAAATACTTTTCTTTTTCTTTCTTTTTCTAAAACGTGGTCCTTCCAAATTAAATATTCCGAGATATATATATATATATATATATATATATATATATATATATATATATATATATATATATATATATATATAGCATATTCGAAACTATTATCTAACTAATAGATATATAAGATAAGATATTAATTATCATTTTAAATATTAATGGTTTGATTCTTTACCGTGATAATTATTCGACTATGTATATATATTCTTAAAGTAAAGATTCTGACCTTGCACCCACGTGTAGATAAACATTTTGCTTTGATGAATCAATATTAGATCTATTTGGCTGCACTGTTCTTGGATAAACTTGTATTTCACACGTCAATTATGAGATAAAACGTTACCCATATTAAGTGGTTGAAAGAGTGGACGGAATTGATCGATGTTATAGTGGAGAGGGGTTGACTAGTTTATTTTGGTACGAGTGTGTCAATGTTGTTATATTTATGTTTATAATTGATGAAAAACATAAAGTATATAAATTATATTTTATTTGAAAAATGGGACATGTTTTAAAAATATCAGCTAGATATTTTCTTTTTGAAATCTAATCATTATAGTCTAATCTTATAATAACGAATTTGAATCTCATTCACCAAAAACATTATTGTAAAATTCACTTTGGAAGCATTATTATAAAGTTAAAATTATGAAAATGGTTGCTTCCTAATAGAATCAACACTTTCGATTGTTTGAGAGGAATTAAAAATATATCAATTTGAGCATAATTTACTCACTCCTTTGAAGTCAGAGATTCAATTTAAGCATAATTCAACTAGTTAACATAACTTATTCGGTAAGTTGAAAGTCCAGTTCTCCGCCCACCCTAATTTGCAATGTTTTATATATAAACAAAAAAAAAAAAAAAATGAAACCATGTCATATATTATACCTAAAAACATGTAGCAAACAACCACAAACGTAGCATAATGAATAAGCCACATATAACTTAACTAGTTAAGACCATATATAACTTAAGTAGCCCTAAAATAAGCATTTGCAATAGGCCAACGAACATGGAGAGTCACCCTATGAATTAAGGAAAAGAGAAAGAGAGAGAAGCGAAGGAGCGAGGAAGGAATTGAATACGCAAGAGAGACCGTAAAGGTAAAGGTATCTCCACATTTCCAACCGAGAGAAGCCTCTTTCTAGACCTTCTCCTAATCCGTGTTCAACGACTTTTGTGATTATTGGATAGGTTTTATATTTTTGGATTGAAGCCTCTTTTTATTTCTAATTCTTATAAGTTGGGTTTCAAAAGTTTAAGATTAAGAAATTCATAATATGTTTTTGAACTGAACAGAACAGAGGAATATGTTATAAAAGTTATGGAGTTTAACTCTAAACTGCACTAGTCTGACCTATGAGTCAAACATCGAACTATATCTACCTCTAAAAGCTCTCAAACTTTTTCCTTGTTTACAGTAAAAGAATAACGACAATAACTGAATTTACCTTTACCTTTGAAAGAATAACGAACAAGAAAAGAGACGATAGCAGTGGACAAGGAAATAGCTAGGAAATTTGCAGGTCAATGAAGGGGTGAAGGAAGCTAAGCAACACGATCTACTTTTTTCTCCAGTCCAACAATAATCAGTGTTGGGGGTTGGAGAGAGATTCATGGGCATATGAATGTGTTCTGAGTTCATATGTATGTGCCATGAATTCTCTTGTTTAAAGCTTCATTACCCACTTTAGTATGGTTTACTCAGCCAGACCTATCAAGATTATCACAAAAGTGTACAGAGAAGTCGACGTGTACAAGTGATTTCGAAGCGATCGATGCTAAGAAGTTGAGGTTCAAGCTCAAAGTACTCCACACAAAACATGACCCTTTAGGGAAAGGAACCATTTTCAGGACACCCTCGAATCACACAAACACTATCAGATGAAAATATGTTAGATAGTTGTACTTCTAATTTGCTTAAACAGATGCTTTGAATAAGCAAGAAAGAAGTTTTTTTTCTTCCTTCTAAGATCTTGGCAACTTCAATGATAGTCTAAAGCTTTAGAGGACACCTAAACACAGAAAACTAGTTTCCAAAATAACTCTCAAAAAGGCCCTAATATCAACCAACAGTCAAGCAAACATATGCTGTAAGTTCAACCATTATAGGTTGGCCTAGTGGTCATAAGAACCAATGAGTTTAGCGAGGCCACCTACCTAAAATTTAATATCCCACATATTTCCATATCAAACAAATATCGTAGGGTCAGACGACTATCCAGTAAGATTAGTAAACATGCACATATGCTGAATATTTCAACGATATCGAACAAACACATGGGAAAGGAATGAAACAAGCAAACAAGCAGTAGAAGATTAGAGGATATATTCACTATGACAGCTTTAAGGTTATTTCTCTACTTTGGAGACAAGGCCTGAAATTCTAAAGGGAGCTTAAGCATGTCTGGTCAAGCTTCTCTAATATGGTCACCTCAGACCCACATTGAACCAAATTCAGCAACTTCCATTTGAGGATTGTGTGTGGCTAAGTATTTCATGAACGGAGAGGTACAATTCAGTTTGTTTTTTCACCAGGCATTTGAACGCTCTTTTCAAAGCCATTGCAGAAGAACAAAGGAAAGTGTTTCACACCAAAGCATTAGTTTAGAAGTAAATCCGGATTCACACTAACTGAAATACACGGCTATCCTCACACAAACAAGAATCTAACAGCCTAGTGTCACGGTCATGGTCATGCTACTTCAAGGCGTGTTGCCTATGGCATCCAAAACCCTTGCCTTGTATCACTTTATTGTTTTCCTTTACTGCTTTCATGATGTATAGTCTCCTTATTGTATTTCTAAGTGTATGACATTTCGGCAGAATCATGTCTACACCTGACAGACATGAAATGCCCCAACTATAGGGATGCGACCGGTCGTCAACTCCTCCCACCTAGATTTTGTATGACCATTCGACGAAATCACGTCTAGGCCTACCAGACCTGAATCACCTCAAAATGTACTATAGTGGGATGCAATTAGTTGTCAAATTCTCCCTGCCTGAAAAGTTATATGCTATCTAAGTCGTCAAGTAATGGCAAGTGGGAATACATAGTTTTACAATGTACCATTGAGAGCTGACTAAATAAAACCAGACATCTCAATCTTAAAATCTGTTTCCAATGTTACAAACTTGTAAGCACCAACCATAAAGAGCATAGCTCCACTCCCAAGCAAATGTTGAAAACATGTAAGCAAACATGAGCGATGTAAACCTTATAAATTGGCCAATATGCATGTGAAAATCAATAGCTTAGAAAGAATTTCAACTTTACACCAATTCTAAATTCTCAGAGTGTCTATTTCACCTCATAATTACTTGAATTGATAACATCAACAAAAAAGAAAGCATAAAATCAACCATACATTCTGCTGCAAGGTTAATTCAGAAGGGGGTTTCGTTATAACTTACAGATAACAGTGGAAACTCTTCTTCTAGGTAAATTACTGCCCACCGCCGCCGCCTTGCTCCTCCAATTTCTGCACGTAGGCCTTTAAAACCATCAGCACGTCCCTTGCCGGGGCCTGTAATGTTCCGACCAAGCTCGATGCCGGACCCTTCAACAGACCCAACATTTTGGCATAAACCTCCGCTCTCGACGGCATTGTCTCTAACGTCTTGAAATCATCCGGCCCGTAATATTTCCCCTCGAAAACCGCTCCGGTGAAATCATTATCCTCGAGCTTTTTCTCCTTCTGGAAATCCCTGTAGGGCTTAATTGCGGCAGGAATTTCCTCGGAGTGGACAAATAGCCAAACATTCATGCCCTTCATGCACGGCTTTAGGGCTTCCCAAGAAGTCCCTTCAATAGCTTTAAGAACAAGCGTGTTTTTGGCGACAATAAGTTTCGAGGTTTCAGGGAGAGATCGACGAAGTTCTTGAAATTGCTTGACGGTGAAGCCTTTGTACTTGATTCCGGCTAATAGATAGCATTTATCGAGCTGCTCCTTGACTGTTTCAACGGTTTCTTCTTTCTTGGTGCGAGAAATAGCGCCGGAGACCTTGAGACAGCGATAATGGCGGCCTTGATTGGTGGAATGGCGGAGGGGAGAGAAGGATAATGGGTTTGTGGGACGATTTAGGGTTAAAATTTGAGAAGAAGAAGGGGTTTTGAATGAGGGAAAGCTTAGAAGAGAGGCTTCCATGGCGGAATTTCACCGTTTTGTGGAAGAAGAGAGGACAGTGTGCAGTTTGGGGCTTATCTTATCACTGGTTCCGTTTGAAGACGATGGCGGGGAGAGATACGGAAATTCGATCCCTGCGCTCTTTATTTATTATTTATTTTATTTTTATTATTATTTTAATTAATAACATTAATTTATTCCCCCAAACAAATTATATTTTGGGTTAAATATTCGTTAAATTACTATTTTAGTTTTAAATTATTTTTCCACTGGGTAAATATAATTATGGAATTGATAAGTATTTAATTTATATAAAATTTATTTTCTAATTCACTTTAATTTGTAAAATTATATTGGGCCTCGTACCAAGAACGGCCCAAATATGAAACTAAGCCCAAAGTCCAGTTCTAAGGGCCCACAGTTGTTGGGCCCTTGTTCGGTCGGTCCAATTTAAAGCTAAGAACCACCGGTGAGTTGAGGACAAGATCGTCATTTAATCATAACAAAGCGAAATCTGTCTTCCGCATCCATCCTCTCTTCTCCAGGTTGTAGAGGAAAGGCTCTGATAAATCTGTTCGTACAAACCCTAATTATCCGAACATCGTCTGTAATTAAACAAAATTTCTGCTTCTCGATATCTATTTATCTTCGATTTTCGTTGTGTTTTTGGCTTCCGATCGACTTTGAATGCGAAATAAGCATGCCGCCGAAGCAAGCGAAGGCCGACTTAGCGAAGAAGCAGAAGGTCGTTGAGGACAAGACGTTTGGTCTGAAGAACAAGAATAAGAGCAAAAACGTTCAGAAATATGTTCAGAATCTCAAGCAAGCTGTCCAGCCAAAAGTCGACCCGAAAGTAGCTGCCAAGGTCCGGGTTTCTGCTTCATTTTTAACGAACTTTAGTCTTTCGGTCAATCATGGGGAAGTTATGAATTAATGATGAATTTGATTTTTTGTGGGAACGAGAAGAAGCTGATTATTATTATTTTTTTATGGTATTGTGCAGAAAAAGAAGGAGGAAGAAAAAGCTAAAGAGAAGGAGTTGAATGACTTGTTTAAGATTGCCGTTAGTCAGCCAAAAGTACCCGTTGGTATGTGCATTTTATTACATTTCGTCTTTGGTTTTAGTTGGGTTTTGTTGTTTGTTTCGAAGCCTTCGCATTGAACTGATGTGATAATTGGTAATTTGGTTAGGTGTTGATCCCAAGTCCATAGTTTGTGAGTATTTTAAAGTGGGGCAATGTACGAAAGGTTTTAAATGCAAGTTTTCTCATGATTTGAATGTCCAGAGGAAGGGTGAAAAGATTGATATTTATAGCGATAAGCGTGATGAAGGTGAGTGACTAACATTTTTGTTTTCTGAAAATCACCAAGTTTTCATTTCATAGCTTCTTATGATTACTATCTGATTAAAATTCTTCATGGCCAATGGTTTTCCTTAGAAACGATGGAGGATTGGGATCAAGAAACATTGGAGAAGGTCGTCGAATCAAAGAAGAATGAGTATAAACTCAATAAACCAACTGAGATTGTATGTTTCTCATGTCCCCTTCGTAGCTTTCTTACGTTAAATTGAAGTATCTAAGTTTGTTAGTTCTGACACCTTAACTCTAATATGCAATCCCTATATCTATCATTCTTTCTTTAGATCATAACATTCTTACATCCTTCTGGATGGTAAAAGTATCACACCGTTTGTTGAAAAGGCTTATGCCGTCATGAGAATGCATTGAAGTTCTTACACCTTGTGAATTGACTAGAAGAAATATGAATTTGTTGTATTCTTAAAAAACTTTGAAGTTCACTTGAGTATTTGGCTATATTCATGGCCTTCTCATTTTGTTTTTGGGCTTACACCTCGCTTCTTCAAGGCATTGCCTTGAGCCATGTTTATGTATTAAATGGAACCTAATACATTTCCTTGTGGCTATATTTTCGGGAATCTAATCTCCCATGAATTAAAAGTTAAGGGGATTTAATAATTGGGTGTGCGCCTGTTTAATGTATGCATGCACTGGGATTTTTTATCAACTTATAATTTGATGGTCTAAGGATTGGTCCAGGAAGAACTGTTCTTGATGTGCTTCTTACTGTAGAAATGAAGCTTGCTGGTCTCATAATTGGTAATGCTTAATTTTAGAATTATTATTTATGAACTTCTGTTTTCAACACATAGAGCATGTTCCAGTCTCCAGTAACTGATTTATGTCGGTTATCTTGGATTGGCATGCGATTTTCTGGAAAACTGAATATTTCTTGCTATAGTTGGTCCAAAGTTGATATAATGTTTATTATCCTATTTTAACTATCTGTTTGAAATGAATAATTTACAGGTCTGCAAGTATTTTCTGGAGGCAGTAGAAAAGAAGCAGTATGGCTGGTTCTGGGTGTGTCCTAATGGTGGAAAAGATTGCCACTATAGACATGCTCTTCCTCCAGGATATATTTTGAAGTCACAAATGAAGGAACTGCTCGAAGAGGAGAGTCAAAAGATTGCCATAGAGGAAGAGATTGAGAATGAGGTGAGGATGATTCAAATTCATTGTTTATGGTCCTTATGGTTTTGATTTTCCTTTTTGCGTTTAAACCAAATAAAGAAAGTGCTTAAAAAAAAATTAAAATGCTTGAAAAAAATTAAAATGCTTGAAAAAATTTACCGCCTTTGGGGCCTCAATTCCTATCTTTTTACCTTTTCTTTTTACTATGTTTATTTGCTTATTCCAGCGTGCAAAAGTTAAAACCACTACTCCCATTACTCCGGAGCTTTTCTTTCAATGGAAGAAGAAAAAGATGGATGAAAGAGATGCTGGTTTGGCCGCACAACAAGCAGAGAGAGCTAAGAATGACCGCATGAGGTTTCTACATTACTCATATAGTTAATTTTACTTGTAAAGGTAATTAATAGTCATATAAGTTCCATTTTGTTCTTCAGTGGTCGGGAGTTGTTTCTTGCAAATGCAAGCTTGTTTGTGGATGACGCCGAGGCGTATGAAAAATATCAGCGAGAAGAACCTGAAGCTGACGATGAACAAAAGGTAATTCTATGTGTGAAATTCGTACAGATTGCTTGTTGCTTCAGTCATTTGCGATTCTGGTTCATGAGTTATGCTGAACAGTTTGTTCATGGCCGTGTCCTTAGTTTACATCATTACCTTGCCAGTCAAATTTCCTTCCATGCTGTCTGGTTAATGAGTTTTCTATCCCTTTATGCCCTCTATTTTTCTTGTCTTTCTGTAGTGTCTTCTCCTCCTCACTCTCTGGTTCAACAAGAATGTTATTGATCCAAAAAGAAATAAGAAAAGGAGTACAAGTAATTCTAGTCCACTAAGAGACCAAGAGGGATGACTGAACTGCTCTCTAGTTGTTTAATATTAAATAGTGAAATTACAAGAAAACCTTTTTGAGGTTTCACTACTTTGAGGCTTAAAACTAGTTAAAATCCTAACTCTAACCCATACGGATTGAATAATTCTTTTTTCTCCCCCAAAGATAGACACCATCATATAGCTGTGTAAGCCCATTCATATAAAGGCTTCAACTTGGTTAATTGAACAAACTATATCAGTAGAATTCGCCGGATCCCACCATTTGAAGTTACAAAAATTGAAGAATCTCCATATTCTTTCAGAAGAAGGGGAGTAGCATAAGTGGTGTGTTTGGTTTTCATTATATTTGTTGCAAAGAGCTCACCAGCTTGGGAAATGCTTTGAACAGTGGTTGTTCTCCTAGCAATGGTCCACCAAGTATTTAACTTTCTACAAATTGCTGATAAAACAAAGACTTTCACCTTCTTAGGAGCTTTGAAGTTCCATAGTTCATTGGAGAATGATCTTGTAATAACCTCCAACTGCTTGGCAAGGCAGTCAAACAAAATCTTACTAGTGAAAGTCCTTGGTTTATCCAATTTCTGAATTCGGCTATTCTAACACACAAAAATCAATCTGTCGGTGAGGCTGGATCACCTCCACCTTTCTATAGATGAGGTTCCTCCTGAAATATTTTTCTAATATCTGCAAGTGTATTGGGTCAATTATGTGCACTTCGACTAATCTTACGGAAAAACTGCATTGCCTAGAAAATTTATAGGATTTTAAATCCTAGGAAGTAGCCACCATGATTTCTCTTGGCCATAACAAGCACTAGGCCTTGAATAGGAGATCTCAATTCTCAACCTCCAACCTCCATCTTCCAATCCAAGTGTGCTATCAATGATTGTACTTGTTAATTGGAAGTATGACAATCTACTCTATCCTCCCATTCTAATGAAATCTCTTAATCGTCCATCAATCTTATCAACCTTCGACAGAATCGTGAAGATGTGAGAGATGGTGAATTTCTAAAGCTTTCGAGTTCGAAGGTGTGCATGATTGATATAGCTTCTTTCAAAAGAATGCCTTCATTGATCTTTGTAGCTTCTCTGCCATTGTTCCCAAGATCTTATACCTAAAACTTATGAGACAGTAGGATTTCTTCGATGAGAAGACAATTATGCGGATACCCTTGCCCCACCTTGGATCTTCATTGATTACAAAATTGGTCCTAGATAGATAGCAGTTAGAGAAAGGAACCCTGTCCATAAAGCAACTCTTGAAGCTTCGATATACCAATCAAAGCTTTGTAGGCGTTCCTTCTCAAGACTCTTCATGTCTTTTGCATCTCAATCACTGTGAAAATCATTTGAGAGGGCAAGTCGTTGGAAAACGAAGCCTGCACTCAAGACTATTGTTAGCACCAAACAGGTCCCCCCTTGGCCTTCCATTCAGTGGGGGATAGATCTGGTAGGAGCATTCCCAATTAGCGGTTGGGCAAAAGCAGCATTCAATTATGGGCTTAAGATTAAAAGTTGTATCATTTATGAATAGTTATGTAGTCTAAGCATTCTACTTTTGGGGCATTAAGCTTCAAATATTCTTATATCCTTTTTTTTTTACCACGTGCAATTTCAGGCCAAGGATAATTCAACGGGTAGACCCACTACCTCAACAAGTGCTGTGGATGATTCTGAGGATGTTCTCTTGGATGATGACGACGACGACGAACTAGACCTTGACGAGCTGAACGAGCTCGAGGCAAGTTTATCTAGAACGTCAATTCAGATCCGGGAGCCAGGTATCGAGCCCTCTTGAGACATTTGTTCATTACTGCGGAGTATGTGTTTGTAATTTGGTAAAGAATTGAAGAACATAATGGATTTGAGTTTATGTTCTCTTATTTAGAAGGGGAATGACTCCAATGGTTGCCATATAACATATTCAAATTTTGACTCCATGTTCTTCTGTTTGCCCCTTTAGCCTCAGTGTAAACAAGCTATTACTGGTTTGCAATAATTTCAACTCTACTTATAATTGTGCTCGTTTTTTCACCATTTCGTTATCGTAAAAATTTAATCTCATGATGTTTGCAAGACTAACCAATTACAAAAACTATACTGTGAAGTGTACGAGTCACGTTTTAATATAGTTCGATAAAACCATGATTATCGTGCTCGGGATTACGGGCTCATGTTTAGGCTCACTTGATTCTCATTGGACTAAAAATACCCATTTATTCGTCATTTATATACAAAAACAGCTCATAATATAAACACAGCCACAATAAAATAATTAAACTCTCAATTTTATTATTATTTATTCTAAATTCTAGATTTTAAATCCACATTTTATTTTATTTTTTTGTTCTTTATTTATCAATAATTTATCTCGTTTGGTGCTAAAAAAATCTCAAATATTATTGTTCTTATTATCACCTTTTCTTATTATTTAAAATTAATGACACGTGTTTTCGTGCACGCTAGAATGATTGGTGGGTCCTTATGGGAATATAATACGACGAGGCAGGATGGTCCAATGGTTCATCATTCAGATAGCCGTACACGTGTACGGCATGGACGAGACCAACGGAAGGTGAAAACGAAACGGGATGGCAATTTGGTAATATAGTGGAGGAGAGAGGATAAAATTGATAATTATAGACATGAAAGGAGAGGAAGAGGCCACGTCATCGGATTAAGGGAGAGTTGAAAACCTCGTACTTTTTTCGCCACAAAACCCTTTTTTTCTTAATTTTTGTTCTTTTTTTTTTAATTAAAAAAAAAATCTTAATCAACTTGTCTGTGTTTTTTTTTTTTCTTTTTTCTTTTTTTGGAGTTATGTCCAATTATTGAAAATTGTCTTGATTTACCCCACCTGCCTCGAATTGATTCCTTCTTTTTTTCATTTTATTAAATATATTTTATGATATTTGTTTTTATATATTAAGTAAATAAAAATAATAATTTATTTTTAATTCCACATTGTTTCACTATTACTGTACTCGCCATTTTTCTTAATCGAATATAAATTAGAGTGATAATGACTCCTTAAATAGTTTTTCTATTCATTCATCATTGCAGAATTTTGAACATTCTTTTATTTTAAGTCGCGATGTAATATCTCGTATCCTTCAACAACTTTAACAAAATAATCATTTATTTCATCCTTAAGAAAAATTGATGTAAGGGGTACTTCAACAAAAAAAGAGTGACCCCTTTTCAAACCGAGAATAAGAAGGGAAGGTAAAAAAGAGACAACAACAGGCCCAATAGAAAGTGGGAGGTAGATGGACGATATGCCTAAATCAGATACAGCAAGCTCAGTCTTATTATACGTATTAGAGAGGGGGGAGAAGTCGAGCCTAAACGCCTATGACACGAAAAAGTTCAATTTTTTTTTTTTTAATGTTTAAAGTAAATGTGTTCATCAACATCGTAATTCTGCATAACCCTTCTTAATTGGGATAGAGAATTCTCTTTTAATTCTATTAAATGTGAATTTCACAAGATCAAACTAATTCTATTAAAAATATCTCCTCACAATAAAATAGACAAAATAACATAAATTTAAATATTTAATTGTATTAAATAAATTAGTCAAAGGATAAATAGGTAAAATTAAGTACGGTACTTAATTTCAAATCATGCCGTACCTTAAAACATGTCTTTTGACTTTAAGATAATCATATGCCAATTTATTAATATTAATTTTTATTATTTAAATNAAAAAAAAAAAAAAAAAAAAAAAAAAAAAAAAAAAAAAAAAAAAACCAATCATTCCTTACTTTTAGAAACTTCCTTTTTTAGTTGAAATGCAAATAATTAAAATTATATTAATCAATACAAAATCAACGAGGATGGTGTAAATTGACTTTTAAACCATTTATTTGGAGAAAAATATACCTTAAAACTAAGTCTTATATTGGAAAAAATAAAATAAAATAAAGGGCATTATGGGAAGAATGCTGTGGATTTTTATAAATTATTTTATTTTGTTTTTTCAGTAAAGTCGTATTCATCCAGATGTCAATGAATAAATAAATGTATTGTTATTTTCTATTAGTAATTTTATTTTAATTTTTAATAAATTTCAACCACTTATTTGTCAAATATCTCAACTGGGCAATAAAAATATCTATCCTAGAAAACTAATTTTATATAAATAAATAAATAATCCTAATTTTAAAATTATTTTTAATTCAACCATTGCCTAAAATTTAATTCCCAAATTTTTTTAATAAATAAAAATATTATATTTTATATAGAGATTTAAAATTAAAATAGAAAATTATAAATACAGCTTTGAAAAATAAAATAACATGGCAAGTAGTATGCATGATATATTTACTTTCTAAAAATATTGGGATTTGTTTAATTTATTATTAGGACTTAATTATTAGTAATTAAAGGTCCAGTGATTTAAGCAGTGACGATAATTGCATCTATGTGACACGCGCGCGTGATTCACGCATTGAATCGCGTTACCAAATTCGCTCATTGATAATAAACATTATCCAATTACAAGTCTCCACGTGGCAAGTTCTGATTTGTTGGTTGTAATTCGACATTGATTTCCGATGTAATATTTTAATTGCTAAGATCCTTCAATGCTTTAATTAAAATAAAAATAAAATTATTATTTTCTTAATATCCTCCTTTTTCAATTAATTTACCAATAAATTTTTATTTTATTTTATTTTATAATTTCTTCTAAATTAAGTCTAAATTCACTAATTTGTCTAAGCGGTTGCTATTACTCTCTTGCTTGTATATATAACGTCTCTTTCAAAATTTCTCTTTCTACTCTCGTTTTCTAAAACCTTCTTCTTAAACTGAGACTAGAGGATCGAGCAAACGTCGCTTGACCGTAGGCAACGTAAGAACGAATTATCTTAGCTCACTTGTCGTTGGAAAGTGAGTGTCGCACAATTGCAAGTCCGCTGTCATCAAGAGTGCGATTGTAACAAGATGATTTGAACTAACTAAGTGAACCATCTCTACCATTAGAAAGTCATTAATGGATTGATTACACGACAATTAGTTGATTGTATGAGTCGAGTAGCTAACTAAATAAAATCAAGTCGAAAACTGGCAATTCAACGAAGATTCAAAGGAATTAACGAAGATAATTTATATTTTAAAAAGAAAGGTGGGATATTTTAGTTGCTGAACCATAGAGACAGACAAAGGAATCGACAAACTTTATATAATTTCCTACAAATGTTACATAATTGGTTGTCTTACAATTGGTCCACACAAAAAACACAATCAAAATAATTGGATGGTTGGAGGGTTTTTTTTTTTTTTTTTTTTTTTGTTTCAACTCAAGTTCTTTCTTTTTTTCGACCATTTTTTACTTCTTATTGGTCCTTTTAACACGTACAAACATCGGGAGTGGACTTTTGATTTGAACTCTTCGTGCTTTTAAAGTGGGTATTGACACATTTATGTGAATTATTGGAGATACAGCGACTTCTAGTGATTGAGACCTATCACGTATAGATAATCATTATTCATGTGATTATTAGGTTAGTTTAGGCACGAGAATAATACAAAAAATTAGGAAAAAAAAAAGCATATGTTTAACCTACAATAAAACCTAATTTTAACATTCATTAACAATAGGTGCTCATATGACTCGTGAACTCGACCCACCTGGACTATCCAATTCAAACCATAAAGCTTCGGTTGGGTTAATCTTTTTTCAATTTGGGTCGAGATGAATTTTTTGAAAATTGAAAAATATCATGTCAGTTCGACTTGAAATATATATTTTTTTTGTTTAGGGTTAACCCGACAATAAAGTTATAATCCAACTCTACCCTATTTTTAAGATTATTATGAATATTATAAATATTTGACGTTTATAAACAATATTAGAGACCGTTCATGGAATTGTGAACCCAACTTGAAAATAAATGATTGAGTTGTGAACCATACTCGGGTTGCTCAAATCACCCGTCTAACAATATATTTTAAAATTATATAGACTTTCTCCGATTGTACTTGTACTCGATACAAACTTGTACTACCAAACTTATTTTGTGTACCTCAGGTTTCTTCCTCTTTTAAATAATAATAGATCTTTTTTTATTTAATTTTTATTAATTAATCAAATCATTTTTCAAATTCATTGACTTTTATTTATTATATAATAAAAACCCTTTTCTCGTAAATTCAAGAGTTTTCATTCCACTAGCTTAAAATTCTAGGTTATCGTCTCGGAATTAAATGACTAACATGTCCTAAACATCTCGGGAAAGAATTCATTAAACTTTCTTATCCACTTTTATTTAACGTGCATACTTGAAAGCTATTGCTTGTACTTTTTTTAAAAATAGCTACCATGTCTTTAAAATAAAATTATTTCTATTATAATAAATTTGGATAACTTCAAAAAAAAAATAGTAATTTTATTCTATTTTTATTTAATTGGACTAATATAATTTTTTAAAAATAATTTAAAAAAAAAATAAAAACCCTATTTTTTTTTTCAACTCCATTAAATAAATAATTCCGTACTAATTCAAACCAGGAGAGATAAGTACGGAATTTAAGAAATAAATAATACCGTACTTGCTAATGTAAATTATTTATTTATTAATTTTTTAAAAGAGTTCAAATCTAAATTGATTTTGACTTTNGAACAAAAAAAAAAAAAAAAAAACCTTTCAATTTGATATTATTAAAATGTTTAATTTTAATTCATTTTAAATATTTGTCATCAAATGAACTTATATAATAAGCTCATTGAAATATCTTAATTTTTAATAGAATTTTTTAATAAAATAAATACATAAGTCAAGCGGGTCCTTATTAATAGTTATATTTTACGACGATGAAAAATAATAAAATAAATAAATAATTTAGGTTAAGAAAGAACATGAAGAGGAATCAAATGCATGGTGGATACCAAATACAAAGGGAATCCTATGCTTATATCATGGCCAATTTATTCGATTTGTGTTTTATTTATGGACCACTCGAATTTTCAATTGTAAAAATTTAAAAGTCAAATTTTATTAAATAATTATATATATATATTTGTTTCGTATTCGACTCTACATTTATGTTAATTTAATGGTCGAGACATTATAATCTTATATTAAACTAAGTGTTATGCATTATTTTATTTGTCGTTAGGGTAAGTTAAAAATTATGTTAAATTATAAATAATATTAATATGATAAATGATAGATTTCGGGCCAAACAAAAATTAGAATATATTTTTTATTCATATATTTCCGACCAAAAATTAAAATTTTAAAATTAGTTTTTATTACTTTATAAATTTTTATAGAAAGTTAATGGTTTTAAAAATTAGTATGAGAATCAAAATGATATAAGCAGTGACGCTAATTGTCACTTATAGGCGCTCGTGTAGATCACGCGACTTGACTCAACGCGCCCTCAGTGCGCGTGGAATCTTGTTCTCTTTCAACAGTTTTCCCCACCTTATCGTGTTTCTCGTTCTTTGGGTAGTGACTTGCCACGCGGCTGGCTCTCATTGGTTAAGTCCAGCAGATTTTTTTTTTTTATATATTATTTATTTATTATTACTTCCCATCAAACCAATACTTTTTTAATAGTTATTTAATTATATTGTTTTTAGGTTTAAAATTAAATTATGGAAATTGCAGTCTTGTATTGCGGCTATGAGTTGGAAGGCTTCACAATCAACATAATGGAATGAGATTCAAATCTTCATTTAAACGTTTATTAATGTAATTTAAATTATATTATTTATATATTTAATTTTTTTATAACTTATTTTAGTAAATCAACTTTTAATTTTTATTTTATTTTAATTTTTAAATCCCTTTTTAGAATTTTGTTTATTTTATATCATTGACTTTATAATTATTTACCTAACCTGTTGATATAGACATGAATTAGAGTATAAATACATATATATTAATAAAAATATTAGTTAGTGTTTTATTTCAAAATTACCCCTTTTAATAGTATTTCAAAAATACCCCGTAATTTTAAATAAAACTTCATTAATACCCCAATTTTTTTTTTTATGTTATTTATGAAAATTCATAAATATTTTTAAATGTAGTACACAGCAGAGAACCACACTGACATTGACTACATACAAAATGCACTAATGCTCGTTATAATACATATTAAAATTTGGACATTATTATATACATATTTATTTATTAAATATTTGATTTTTATAAAAATATATATTTTGGGTTTTTTTTTTTATAGAAAATTGAATTATATTAGAAAAAAAATATTTACTTTAATTATTAAAGGTAATTATTATTTTTTCAATTATTTATTCGGTTTAAACTAAATATTATTAATAGTTTTGTCGCTTTCCCAAATTACAGCGGCGTCTCGGAGGTTTTATTTTTCTCTCTCTACTAAAAATGTCAGAAAACCTTCTAATTTTACTGGGTGGGTCCGAATAGTCCGTCCTGTGAAACCGGCACGTGCAGGTTGCGGGTTTTACGATCGTTGATTTTCATCATATAGCTTAGGATCCGTCGATTCTGGGAGTACGAAAAGGACTGTAGAACAATTAACGTGTGAGTGAATGCAGAGAATTATTTTTATCTTCCTCTAAAGGTGAGAAAGTCACGTGCCGGATTATGTTGCGTGACTCATGTCTCTTCTCTCCCTCCAAAAGGCAAGCATCTTTTAATGCTTCGAGTTTAATTTGGAATGTGAAATTACCGTTCTACCCTTGTCGAGACTACTTATCTCGAATACGTTCTTGAACTTTCAGATTCATTTATTTTAGTCACCCGACGTATTAATTATTATTTGAAACTTAAAGGCTAAGACATGATTGCTCTGCACCCACTTTTTTTCGATGTGAGCTATGTGGTGCTATGTTACTACGTTAATTTTTAGATTTAAGGACACGTCGGTTATCTGGTAAGCCGTTTATATTTGAACGAGAATGTTAGTTTAAGAATTAAATTAAAAAAAATGAAAGGTGGTGATTGGTTGAGATCCAAGGATATGCATTGATTGGGTGTTGTTTGGATATGCATCTTGTCTTATCCTTTAAATGTATATCTAAATTTGTGGGCCAAACATAAGAGGTTTCAAGAAGCTTTCTTAATTTACTATGAAAGGGACAACATAGGCACCCAAAAAAAATATTAAATACTTTCATATATATCTTTCTTAATAATATTATTTGTTCACTATTCCAATTTTGTCCTCGAGTCAATGACGATATTATTGTTCTTTATGAGGATTTTTATGGCAAATTTGACATTTTTGAGTGGTCCAGATTCACTCTCCAACCGGAGTAGGTCGTGAGGGTGACATCCCAACCCAATCTAACTCTATGTTTTCGATTTAGGTTGAGTTGAATTGCTAGGAGAATCAAAGATATGAAATAGTCGACTCCAACTTATTCAATTATGATATTTATACTATTTTTTATTTTAAAAAAAGGACGTCCATTACTCGACGATAAACAAAACTGATATGAACGTAAAAATCTCATCATTTTATAATTTTTTTTAAAAAACACGTTTAATCCAAGGTTTTGTCTCCTATAAGAAGTTAAATCACTGCTTTAGCTCTTCAACCTTCAAAATTTAGTCCATTTTGTATTTAAGATCGAACTAAAAAAATTAATATTATTTTTAAAATATTTGTTTATATAAATTATTATCGTAAATATTAGATATAAAATTGAACGTTTAAGAAATTTATCGACTATTATATATTTATAATTTAATTATTATTATTATTTTGTTAATAATTTGGGATATTAAGGAGAGAGAGAAGGGAAGAGAGAGAAACCTTAATGGAGACAGGATGTCGAATCAGTGGTCAGTGACACCCAAAAATGCACAAAGCAAGAAAACAAAGAAAAAAAAAACAATCAATCATTGAATAAAAAGCTGAGAATGTGATGCAATCTTGACCGTTCATTTTCCTTTTTTTTTCTTTTTAGAAACAAAACCCACATTGATTTGAAATTTGTGTCAGCCAACCACAAGGATCTATGCACATCCAATTCCACCCTCTCTTATCACAATCAAAATGCAAACCCTCAAATCACAGCCCTCCATTCTCAAATCAACGGCCATCATGCTCTCTCTCTATTATTTATAATTAAAAAAAAAAAAAGACAAGAAAAGAAAGACCAATCTTGAAGAAGGTAGTGAAGGCCCACGTCATGCTTGTCCTCTTTTGGGAAATTTCAATTAATGGCTGGTTCGAGGTATAGTGGAATTGGATTTGATTGGACTCATAATGGGAAATTTTCCATTATCAAAATCGAACCATTTATGTCAATAATTCATCATTTAATAAAATTGCATCGACTCGGTTTGGTCTAACGCATAAAAATGCCTACTTACAGCTGGTTAGCTAACACAGACACGTAGAATAGTTAATTTTAAATATAAATATTATTAGGAAAAAATCTCACACTAATGATAAGTGGTACAAGTTATACATTAATGTTTGACTTTATTAAGTTATTGTTAAAATTAAATATTAAATCTTCTGGAAGCATATCGTAATATTTAAACATATCTTTTTTTATATTTTTTATTTTTAATATATTCAAAGGCTAGTTGTTGCATCGGGATTGTGAGTAATTTTAAAATAAAATATAGAATTAAGTATTTATTTAATTAATTTAAAGGCTAATTATCTTGTGTTATTAAATATTAAAATTATTACTGAATATTATTAACGAGGGTGGATAATAGAGATATAATAATAAAAAATTAATTAGTTGGAGGTTACTAGAAAATCCGCCGCTTAGTGGGAAGCCATATATTGCAGTTGTTTAGACGCGAGGAATCTGAGCCGTTGGATCTGTTGGGGGAGTTGAATATTCAACCGCCGGGAACAATCAAACGTGCCACGTAAGACGGTGGGCCATGTCGAAGAAAAACTCGGTTACGGCGCTGTCAACGGTGTTGGCGGAGGATTTAAGATCATCAGCCTATGAGAGATCGCGGTCCTGGAGTAGTGGCTTGAGCGAATGAAAATTGGCCACGTAGACGTATGAAAAAATACGTGGAAAATATAATGGAGTAATTAAATTGAGTGATTATAATTCTTGTTGGGGTAGATGTCTGTCAGCTGGATTGGTCACCGACCAATGAAGTTGTGGAGTAATTGCGGCTAGGTGCGGGTGAGGGTGAGGGGACCGAGGTAGGAAACGTCGGAAGTTGCCTGGTTAGGAAAATTTACTGTTTTTTTTTTTTAAATAAAAATGGAAAATTGAGATATTCTAATTTTTTTATAAATATTTTCGTATAAGCTCTCGTGATTTGTGACATTACTTTCGGATCGAAAAAATTTAAATACTAAATTGATTTTTATACAAAGTTAAAACAAATTTAAAAAAAATAAAAATCAAAGCTATGGAACGTATAGATCTGAAAACGGTGCCGTGTTTGGATTCATTACAATTAATAATATAAAAAAAAAAAAAATAGTGTATTTTTTAGGTATTTATTATTAATTTGAACATATTCTTTAAATTTATTGCCCAAAAGGTTGAAATGGGTTTCCAAGTATTCCTAAAATTGGTTTAGATTTCAGAGTTTAAAGATTTGCTCTTACTTTATCGGGACCTGTTTCTCTCAGCTGCTTCCTTTTCTGTTTTCTCTGATCAACTCAGCCATAGCCATAGAAGAAGCTTGAACAAGAACAGCCCACAAATTCAGACAAGAAAAAGAAAAAAAATCTCCTTTTTAATCTCTTTTCTAGAGATTTTCTTCACTGGGTTTTGTTTTTTGTGTTCAAAAAGTTGTGGGTTTGTTTTAATCTCGATAAAAATACTGTCTTTTTGTTCTTATTTTTTCCAGTTCGATCTGTTTTGCTCTGTTTTGCTCTGTTTTTTTAAGATCGATCCAGAGGAATTACAGAGACGATGTTGAATCTTAACGATTTGATTATCAACTGCGATGAAACTTCGACGAAGCGGACTGTAATGGAAGATTCTGAGACGTCGAATTCTTCTGTCGTGAATGCCGATGAGGTCTGCAACAGTAGAGATGAAGATTCCTCTGTTTTAATCTTCAATATTCTGAAAAGGGAAAATTCCGGCGGTGGTGGAGGTGGTGCATCGCCGGAATTAGTGACTCAGACGCTATTTCCAGTGGCTGGAGGGTGGGGAGAAACTGGGTCTCCGGTTCCGAAGTCCCATTGGTTGAACCTGTCGTCGACTGGTGATTTCGGCGGCGAAGGCGTCGGTGGAGGAACTGCAGAGCTGAAAATTGTGCAGCAGAAACAGCAGCAGGTGAGGAAGAGCCGCCGTGGGCCGCGGTCCCGGAGTTCCCAGTACCGGGGAGTTACTTTTTACCGGCGGACAGGAAGATGGGAATCTCATATTTGGTAATAAAAAAATCTCAAATCTTGGTCTTTTTTTTTTTTTTCTTTTTTTTTTTTTAATTCGTGGTTTCCAATTTGAGAATTTTTTATTTTATTTTATTTTTTTTTAATTTTTTCCTCAGGGATTGTGGGAAACAGGTTTATTTAGGTAAGAAAAAAACCAGAAAAAAAGTCCAATTTCTGTAAATAATAAAATCTTTTTTTATTTTTATTATTTTTATTTCTTTGTTTGACAATCAGTTTGGGTTTGAATTTTCCCAGGTGGGTTCGACACTGCCCATGCTGCAGCAAGGTTTGTTTTGTTTTGTTTTTGTTTTTTTTTAAATATATATTATATATTTTATGATTAAAATTTATGGGTTTTGTTACAAGCAGGGCATACGATCGAGCTGCGATAAAGTTTAGGGGAGTGAATGCAGATATAAACTTCAATATAAGCGACTACGATGAAGATATGAAGCAAGTGAGTGATTTACGAGCCAATCCAAAATAACACGAGAATTTTTTTTTTTTTGAAATTGAAGAATGACAAAAATTTACTTCGCAGCTGAAGAATCTAAGCAAAGAAGAATTTGTGCACGTTCTTCGTCGACAAAGCACTGGATTTTCTCGTGGAGGATCGAAGCTGAGAGGATTATCTCTTCAAAAATATGGAAGATGGGAAACTCAAACCAGTCCAATTATGACGAAGAAGTAAGCCTAAAAAAATGCTCGAAAAAAGTAAAAATTCAAAAAGAAAGAACTAAACGAACGTTTTTTTTTTTTACTACAGTGAAATCGAGGAAAGGTCGACAATGGTAGATGCAAACAATGGAGGTAAAAAAAAATTAAAAATTAAACTAAAAGATTTTCTCCTTCCTTTTTTATTTATTTATTTATTAAATAAATTTGCTTTTAATTCAGGCAATGGCCATAATCTTGATCTGAGCATTGGAGGAATTTTCAACTACCATTTAAGAAATTCTTCCCAAAACCTCAACATTCAAACACCAAAGGTACCTCTATATATATATATATGGTAATTTTTTTTAATTTTTTTCTTTAATTTAATATAATTTCACGTCGTGGGTATCTATCTCTTCGGAGCAAAACAAAATATATGTTAAAAAAAATCTCGAACGAAGCTCGTTCGAGAATGTCTGTACGAACAGTGATTAATCGTACTATGAATTTCGACGAACGTATATATATTTATGGATAAGAAAGAACAAAGTACGAGGGTATTATGGTAATATGTATTGATTGATGTCGTTTTCTTATCTTTTGTGTGTGTGGGCAGAAAGAAAGCAATGGTGGTGGTGGGTATGGTGTGGGTGGACAACAACCTCATATTCCTCCTTCTATGTGGTCTGGTTTTTGCTCTGGTTTTTTAGCAGATAATCAGGTAATTTTTCTCCTCCCATTATTTTGGAGCTCGGTACTTAGTTTTTGTCTTTTGTCTTTACAAATATACCCTTTTAGGTTTTTCGTTAGAACGTCGAGGAATGTATCTATCTATCTGTTTTGTTTGTTTACTTGTAGGTAGGTATCGACGTAAATAAGTGGTTAATACTACGCATAGTAAATTTGAGTTCGGTTTTGAAATGGGTTTGATTTAGATATAGAACCGAGATCGAGATTACAAAATGAAATTATTTGGTTGTGAAAATGTTAGAAATTTACGGTTTTTGGTTCGAATTAATTTTGATTCTTTTGATATTTGTTCCAGACGAATAAAAATCAAACCAGATGACTTTGTTTGGTACGGGAGTCGTCGATCTTGTTTTACGTAAACAATACCCACTTGAACGAAGCGAGAGAGAGGCTAAAAAGATTGTTTCTTTCTTATTTTTCGTGGTAGGAAAGAAGAGAGAGGAGAAGCTACCCGTCAAAGACTGTTACGAGCTCGGGATGGCCAATGGCAATGCCGATATCGATGCCGATGTCGGTTCGAGAAAATGGGAGTAATGGAATAAGAGCAAGAGAAGAAGCTCATGTTTCCAAGAGTGCAGCATCATCAGGATTCTCTTCCTCTTCTAATTTTGGTTCACTTTATCCCCAAAATACCCCTCCCCTCCACAATACTCTCTGCCTTCCAACACCTTCCCCCAACATTTCTTGACAATTATTTTGTGTTTTTTTTTTTGTTTTTTTTTGTTTTTGTTTTTTTTTGTTTTTTTTTGTTTTTTTGTTTTTTTTGTGGTAAGGAGAGAAATTAATACTTTATTAGTGTTAATTAATTAAGTATTTTCCATTTTTTTCCTAAGGGAAAAATTTGGAGTATTCCTATGTATATATATAAGAAGAACATGTGTATGGTCCTTCCATTATTGGAGGCTCTTTTTATTTATTTATTTTTATTATTTATGTAATGATATTATTGAGAGCGATGTAATATGCGGTCGACTCTTTTGGAACTGTAATAAGTTAAACATAATTTGAGATTTATGGATTCCACGTGATTATGATTGATTGTGTTTATCGTATTTTGTAATGGTAATCAATTGTGGCCCTGTAATTCGATTAAACTCGAAAGGGTACTTGACCCAATTTTCACTGATTATTACGTGAAATTAACAACACGTTTTTTGTGAACTAGAAGAAAAAAAAAAGGAAAGATTTATACTTAGAGTCTGAAGACAACCGCTTCTTTCCCTGACATTTCGTGTCGCTCGGTCTTTTAGTATCTTGTACCTTAACGATTGGAGCTTGTTTATGCTTATCCTCCCCATCTTCGTAATGTAAAAGGATCTGCTCGGAAGTGAACCTTAGGGTTCCTCCGTTTCGAGTAACATGCTTGGTGGTCTAGACCAAGGATCTAGCTTATTATTTATTTATTTATTTATTTATTTTTATTGATATGTAAAGAAAAAATAAGCAATAAAGGGCCGGTAAATCTATTTTATATACAATAATTAGTTTTGTTAATGAAATGGTAAAAATAAATTGGGCCCTAAAGCCCAATAAATGTTGCCAAACGGCCCAATAAAATTTGTTTGGCCCAGCCCAGAATTTGGAGCGTAAACACTTTGTATGGAGCAGATTTTCTGACAAATGTTACTTCTTTCCCTCTCGTCTTCTCTGAAACACAAATCAAAGAGATGTGGCGCACCATTGACGCTCATCTGAGGTCCGTACGCCTCCTTCCAAGTCTCTCTGTTCAATCTTCTTCTTCTTCATCCACTTTTCTCTTCAACTCCGGCCGTTCCTTTTTTGCTCGCTCGAGTTCGAGCCTCCTTTCGCCGGTACCGAAGCCTCATTTGATCACTCTCTCCAAGCCTCTAGCCTCTCGTGCAGATGCTAATTGTTTGTCGAGTGTTTTGTGTTTTGGCCTTGAAAGTCTACGCCTCGGAGGATCGAGTTGCGGTTCGGTGGTGTTGGCGAGGTGCGTTACTACTTCGGTGAACACGTTGGAGTGGAATGAACCGGTATCGTGTTCGGAGGTTGGAGAGGGTGCTTTTCGGAGTGCTCGGGATGGAGTTAGCGACGGTGAAGCGGATGAAGTGGCGGAGGATTCTAGACCGTCTATTCCTGTCAGAGCTTTTTTCATCTCGACTAGGTTGCAATTTCTTTCACTCTTGTTCTTTTATTACCTGGAATGTTCTAATTATATTTTTGAGAGAGTGTGACTTGTTTAATTTGGCATCCAGGGATTTAACTTCGCGTTTGTTCTGACTTTATTGTCAAAATTTGCATGTACATTGTTCATCGTGTAGTTTTTGAAATCTGTAAAGTGTAAACTGAGATAATAGATAACATCATGTATATTTAGAGTTTCCATGAAGTTTGAAGTTTCACACGATGGATTAAGGAGAATTGTAAACTTGTGTGTTTCTTATTCTAATTCCACATATTTTTATGATTTAGTGTGGACTTGAGACGCTTGGTGGATCAGAATAAACACAACTTTATCCCACCATCTTCTCGGATGACAAATTATGTAGTTCTTAAGTTCGGGGATCTTTGTGATGTGAACGTAAGTTTGCTTTGTAGTGCACTGTTTTTCATGATTTGTTGGAGGAATACACTTAGAAGAGAATTTTCTGTCACAGAGTTATGGCGCCAGCATAAGTGGAAGTGACTGCTGTTTCATGGTAGTTTTTCAGTATGGCTCCATTGTGCTGTTTAATGTTCGTGAACATGAGGTTGATGGGTATTTGAAAATTGTAGAGAAACATGCATCGGGATTGCTGCCTGAAATGAGAAAAGATGGTAAGAACTTCAAATGTATTTTTATACAAAATTTTTTCCTTTTTTATTTTTATTTTATTTTTTTAAACAGATTTCTTATACAAATTTGTTTCTATTGGAGTTATGCCATTGTTATTGTTGGCACTTCTAGTGATATAAGACGCTAAGTTTTCATTCATCAGAAAGGGAGTAAGAAAAAGAGGAGGAACTAAGTCATTCTCCCTTTCAGAACCACCTATAAGAAATGACCCCTATCTAGGTTGATTAGAATGGTATTTATAAAAAAAAAGTGTTTGTTAGAATGGTAGAGTAGTTTAAAAATATGAGTCACTTTGTCTAGATGCATAAGACTGTCTAAAGAATTATATCTACTTTGAAAAACCATAACATGCCTTTCGATCTCCGTTGACAAAAAGTAGCCTTGACAACCTCCTTTCATGAATTCTAACTTTGGGTTTTTAGTGTGTTTTCCTGTTTTACTCTTCCAGTTCCTTCAAGTTTGTTGTCCTGCAATTTTGATAGCGTATTACTTAAAAATTGTGACCTCTAGAGTTTTAAGAAAATAAATAAAACAATTTTTCAAAATAAAAAAAAAGAAAAGAGAAGGAAGGAAAGCAGGATGGCACGCACAAGTTGGAGAAGATGACCGTATAGTCAACGGTTAGTTTCTCAACCTGTATCCCTTTTTTTTAATGAATTTGAAGCTTCTTCAAGTCCATTCTTTGAGCTATTCTCATGAGTTTTATTATTTTGACTTAAATTAGGTCATATCAAGGAATTGGAGAATTTGAAATTCTTGAAGACCCGAATCAAGCTCGAAAAGTCGACAAACAAGTAAGTAACCACATGGAGTAAGTTTTAAGAAGTACTTGTAGGAGTCGACTAGACCATGAAAAAATGATTAGAAATCATGTTTAGAAGCCTATTTAAGCTAATTTGCTAAACCTAGAAAACTTAATAGTTTACGGTTTAGCATGGTACTTGGTTTTACAGCTTCTACAGTGCATAATTGTGAACTCTTACAGGGTTAATATGTTTATAAGTTTTCCAGCATGCCTTGGTTGATTTACTAACCCTTGTTTGAGCATGTTGAGCATGCTATATGTTTATAAATATATGATTTAGGGTTTGGGAATCCCAAGAATCATAAAGGGTATACTACTGAGGTAGCTACAGAGGTAGCTACAGTTGTTCTTGTGGGGAGCCATGACCTTATACTGTTCTAACTTGGGAGGGTGTGCAAATAGGCAGATAACTATTAGCTCGATACCAAATTGTTACGAGCTAAAGTCTGCGATCGAGTTATGAGTCTCTCGTAAGTGGAGGTAGACGGTGTTTGTGTGGGGGAAGAAGTATAATTTTTCTTTTGACTTATTTTGAACAATTGTAAGTCTCAAATAAAGGGAACCTTAATACCTCTGAGTTAAAGTACTCAAGACTAAATCGAAAATTTTGAGGTACATCTTCATTGATATTTATGACTATTTATAAGTTGTAGAGTAACCATTGCTACATCAATGTAACTATGACTCAATCAGGGAGGATCATCCTGAAACAAGGGAAATAACTAAAAATAGAAATGAAGGTCGAAGACTCCTCCTTACAATACGTAAACTGAAAAAAAAAATTGCATAATGAAAATTTCAACCAACGGGTTTCATATGTGACGGGTTCTTTTTGCCATGAGTGTAATGTGTGTACATTTGTAGTAGAAGTTTATAGAGTTGTATGCATAAGCCTTATAGCGCATGAATAGACTAGAGCCAAGTCAATGTCTTGGGATTATAGTTGACCACATAGCCCAAGTATATGTTATAGAGCAAGTACGACGAGAGTCTACAAGTAGGTTGCTTATTGAGTATTTTTATACTTATTCCATGTTCTATTTTTTTTTTTTCCAGATGGAGTGTAGACTACTGTTGATGGTAGGAGCATGCGGAGCCGTGCAACTGTAGGGGGTGCCCTTTAGATCGAGTCATCTTCCTTCTTATCATTTTATTATTATTTTTAAATACTACTTCTCCAGACTTGGGTCTTTTTGTTTTTGAACTCTTTTGACTTGACTTCATGGATATTACCTATCTCTCACTTTACAAAAAGAAAATCTTACCACCCTTTTTACCTTTGAGTGTATGTGGCGCCCTGTGATTTGGGGCATCGAAAATCGGGTCGTTACAAAAATACTATAGTAGAAGCTTATGGATTACTGAATTTGAAGTTTTATGAGTTTGTAGAGTATGAGGTCAGGGAGATGCCTGCCTTAGATACGTGGATGGAAGGGGGATTGGACTACATAATGCTGCAGTACTTGAATATTGATGGGATACGTACCATAGGTAGTGTTCTTGGCCAGAGCATTGCTCTTGATTACTATGGGCGTCAGGTAGTTACTATATCTAACTAGACATTTTAATACTATTTTACATTGACGATATTTAACATGATCGATCGTGCTCTTAACATTCGCTTCAAAGGTTGATGGGATGGTTGCTGAATTCACTGACATAAACCGTGAAATGGAAGCAACTGGGAAGTTTAAAATGAAGAGGAAGAAACTTTTCCAATTGGTGGGAAAGGCAAATTCAAATCTTGCTGATGTCATTCTCAAGCTTGGACTTTTTGAAAGGTAAGTCATTCCTGCAGTAAATTATTAGTTTATATGTAGAATTTCATTATTTATCTGCACAAGAGACAATGTACTTTCAATGATCAACGAAGAAGAAAATTAGCTCTTCAAATGGTTAATTGTATGTTGTTTGCTTGCTTGCTTGTTTTGGACTTGTAGTACTCTCCATTTATCTTCTTGTAATAACTTTGTTTTGGGCTTCCTCGTGGGTCATTGTCATTTTGCACTGGGAAAGTGATCATGATTTATATTCGCTAATAGTTATTCCCTCGGGCTGTTTCTTGTGGATCCAATACTATCTTAACAGCAAATTTATGATCGGCGCACTTGTCAGTGAGTTCACTTTTGTTTTTTTTTTTAATACCTTTTTCAGATCAGACATTGCGTGGAAGAATGCAAAATATGCCCAAATATGGGAATATCTGAGAGATGAGTTTGAGCTAACCCAGAGATTCGCAAGTCTGGATTTCAAATTGAAGTTTGTGGAGGTAGCCATCATCTTCTTTAGATGAGAATTTGTTCTTCAGACAACATCTATAACTCCACCCACTGACTTTTTCATTCCTCCTTTTTTGTTGTCAGCATAATATTCGCTTCCTACAGGAGATTCTCCAAAACAGGAAATCAGATTTTTTGGAATGGCTGATCATTGCATTGATCGGTGCAGAAATTTTACTTTCACTTTATGACATTATCCATAGATCAGCCGCTAATCTTTAGCACTGCTTGCTTGCATTCATGCCTGCATGCATGCATGCTGATCCTTGAAGTTGTTGGAGGTACGTAGTTTTGGCTTTCAGCCTCTCGTATATTCGCCACTACTACAATTTGTACAATGTACATATAGCTATGTAAATTTGGAACACTCTGCTATATACCGGACCCTGCTTTGTACATTTTAAAGAGTTTTACCAATTACTTTTGTTTTAGAAATGGACCTTACCCTGTCGTTTGACTGATTGGCAAAAGAAAGGCCCACTAATCAATTTTATTATAATTTGTTTTTTATGGGTTTAAGTTTTTTCTTAATTTTTTTTTTTAAAATATTTTTTTGAAAAGTGATAAAGATGGTGATGTTTAGATAAATTAAGCATCATAAACTCAGTTTAGTATTTACTTTAATAGTATTAATTTTGTTTAATAATTTTTTAATTTTCAACATTTTCGTCCATAGTAAGAACTTTGTCGTTATCATAAAAATTATTATTTAAATTTAATTAGATCACACCAATAAACTAATTAGGAATCTAATATATTTATGAGTCAAAATCTAAATTAAATAGCAAAAATTCATATTTAGTTTTGAAAAAAATGTCAAAGGTAAGAATTAACCTGTTACCTACTTCATAAACTCTTACGAATTAAACAATATTGTTTTTTCATAAAATTAAAGTTATTAATGACGGAAGAAACCAACAAATAATTCTCACGTAAGAATAATAAATAATATTAAAGTTATTAATGACTGAAACCAAGAAATAACCTCTGATACGAAATTATAGAAGATCTCCTATGGAATTGTACGTGTGATAACATCTAGTATACTATACCAGGAATATCAATGAAACGGATTATTGAAATTGACCAATATACCCTTTTTACTATACCAGGAATATCAATGAAACGGATTATTGAAATTGACCAATATACCCTTTTTTTTTCCTCTAGCTTATAAAATCTATTTCTTAGTTTAAAATCCCTCTCACCAACTGAAAGAAGTATCTTTTTTTAGTTCAGTAGAATCTATTTTTTAGTTCAAGATCTCCTACTAACTGACATGAAAGAATTAGTAAATCTGTTATGCAGGAAATGAGGATGAGCTAGGGTTACGAACTTATAACCTATAATACGATGAACTAGTCAATTCCATGATTATAAGTTCATACTGGAACATCTTTAAATATTTGGTTTTAGTAAAATTATATTTTTTTAAAAAAACTCAAATATTTATTTTATATGCGGAATTGAAATAATAAAATGAAGAGAATAAAGTCATTAAATGAAATTTGTATTCCAAAATTTCCAAAATTAGTAAAAAAAAAAAAGAAAAAAAAAAGAAAAAAAAGGAAGAAGGAATAGACAAAAGGTTGTGTTAATGAGTGTGTTCTTCTCCAACGTCCGATCTTCGTTTTCTTTTAAAAACATATATTCCGCCAATCTCCATTCTTCATTTTCCATTTTCAGATCTTCATTCGCCATTTTCTTCATTCTCTCTCTCTCCCTCTGCGCGCCAAATACAAATTCTCTCATCTTTCCCTCTTCCCTCTGGATTCCAGGTACTCTCTTTCCATTCCACACTTAGGGTTCCACCAATCCATTGTTGTTACTGTTTTTTTTTACTCTTCTGCTTGATTCAAGATCTCCCTCACATGGCGGACCCTCCTACTAGTCCTGCCGGCGGTAGCCATGAGAGCGGCGGTGAGCAGAGCCCCCACACTGGCGGCGTTCGCGAGCAGGACCGTTACCTTCCGATCGCTAACATCAGTCGGATCATGAAGAAGGCCTTGCCTGCTAATGGCAAGATCGCCAAGGATGCTAAGGATACCGTCCAAGAATGCGTCTCCGAATTCATTAGCTTTATCACTAGCGAGTGCGTTTCTGATCTGTTTCCCTTTTTGGATCGTGGGTCTTTTTTATTTTTTTATTTTTGGGTGGGGGAATTGGATTGGATTGGATTGGATTGGATGTAATTCGTTTTTTGTATGCAGGGCGAGTGATAAGTGCCAGAAGGAGAAGAGGAAGACTATTAATGGCGATGATTTGCTTTGGGCCATGGCAACGTTGGGTTTCGAGGATTATATTGATCCGCTTAAGTCGTACCTTACTAGGTACCGTGAGGTAAAATTGTTTCTTATTTCTGGCTTTTACATGGCTTGTATTTACGTGTGCCTCGCGTGGAGACTTAATTGTGCATGAACTGATGCGGATTGTTATAGACGTCCAGAGTAAAGGAATTAGACCTCTTCTCGCACTTTATATTACTTATCGTGATTGAGATTTGGGTGTGGTTAAAACTTTCATCAGCTGATCAGGAGATGCTTTATGCCCCGACATTTTGAATTAAATTTGTTCGGTTGCTTTTTTAATGAGGTTATTTAATTTATTTGATCTCATCACTATGATGTGCTCACATTTGTTTTCTTTTTTCTTCCCTTTTTTGGTTTTTTGGTGGGGCTATGGTGTTGCTTCAGTTGGAGGTAATTGAAACCAGCTCTTAAACCTAGTATTCTACTGGTTTATTGTACCCCCACCCCCCCTCTAACCTGAGCAGTCCATGGGAGAAATGTATATACTGAGCTTTTTTTGTTAAATGTAAACTTGTCCAGTGTGATGCGAAAGGATCTTCGAGGGGTGGTGAAGAATCTGCTAAAAGAGATGCAGTTGGAGCCTTGCCTGGTCAAAATTCCCAGGTTTACTTACTTTCCACAGAATCTTGTTTTTTCACAGAGAATTTTTATTTATTTTCATGGCAACATGAATTGAAAATTTCTTTCTTTACCATGTAATCATTTCTTAACATCTGGTGTAAATATCTGCAGCAGTACTTGCAGCCAGGAGCATTGACCTACATTAACACTCAAGTAATAATCTCTCCTCTCTCAACTTTTCAACACGCTATTTAGGAATATCCTCCTTTTCATTGCTAATAATTGGACTGAAATTCATGGTTATTATTAGCTTTTTACCGTTGCCAGTATTGTCTCTAATTGTTGAGTGTTGCTTAGGAGATAGACCAGTTTCTTCACTTCCCCTCATATATGTATCCTACCTTTTCTTCTCATTTGCTTGTCCAGAAGCTCGTAGGATTTCATCCTAGGTAGTTTATATACTTTTTTTCATATGCCTAGTTTCACCAGGGCAGCCAATGGCAGTTTATATTTAAATGATATGCATTTAATGTTTGTAAGAAGATACATAATTAAATAAAAATTTGATTATTCTACCATTCAAATAACCATATTCTGGAGGAATTTCTGGACATATCTTAATGTGTCGTACAGTTTGATTACTCAGGAAAGAAGATTTCATGGTCTTGAAAAATTGTCTGCATAAAGATACTATTCGCCTGGAACAATATCCTACACCTAGCACCAAATTTTCTGAGATGTAAATATTTATATAGCCCCTTTTTGTCCCTAGTAATTTTCCATATCCATTTCCTGCCCATTTGATTTTAAATGTTCCTAATTCAGAAGGAAGCTATAAATGAAGAATGGAACAGTGTTCTCACATCACTTGAATGTGATAGTTATTGGTTTCGCTTTTGTAACGAATGCTTGAATATTAATTCTTATCTTTCTTTCATGGTTCCACCTTCTTGGTTTTCTAGGATGAAAAGAAAATGAATTGCACTACTTTTCTATCTACTTGTCATAATAGGGACAGATGGGGAGGATATGCATATTTACCTGTTATATTCATTCATTGCAGTCTCTAGGAGAGAAATATAACTTTAATTGTACCATTATCCGTGCTATTTGTCCTAGTATAGGAGGATATATCTGTTTACCTATCTCATAGATTTGTATTTGACATAAAATAATGATGCTAGATATTTTCCTCTGTAGTGGGTCATATTATAATTTCTTCTGTATGCAAGGATATTAAATCTCTTAACAAGGCCAAGAAAATTTTCGTGTTAAATGTATAGGAGCGGCTGACTCAGTATGGTTGTTACTTGTCCTCACATGATCATCAAATGCATGGTGAAGAAACATTTTTATAATCTCTCAACCATGCATCTAATGAACATGTGAGTGACAGATTGACCTCCTGTATACCTAGAGTCCTCCCATTCCCTAAAAAGCAAGGGCTCCCTTTAAGTCTTCCAAATCTCCACTCTTACAGTCTATATTTGGGCACAAGACTACAAAGGATTGGGAAAAAAAACATTATACGCCAACCTAACTAACATTATTAATTGAAGAACACTTTCCTTTCTATCAATTAGTTTGTGACAGGTCTCAGATATCCAAATTGAGCTCTGCCTCTGGAACAACCAGCCTTAGGGAACTTTTCTTTCCTTACCCACTTTAAATTACTTTTTACCATAGAGTCAAAGAACTTGCTTGGCTAATTTGATCTCTCATTGATGCAGTGATTATGAATTTATGATGACATAATCTGCCTTTGCTAATTTTGAGCTTGGTAGTTCGAAGAACCAGGGTATCCTAAAGGTTATGAGTACAAATCTTCTCCATGGCGGCATACATGAACAAATGTCTTATGAGTACCCTTTTTTTTGGTATGAAAAACTATGGGGTCAGCACTACGGTCTCTTGATAAAATAGGTGGAAGTCTGTAGATGTATCAAAATGGGCTAGAATGAAAAGAAGTGTTAAAATATGGAAATTTATTGTGCTTTGATTCTCAACTTTTTAATGCCCATCTAATCTTTGACAAGTTCTTTGAAATTGAGTAATCATGTAGCATATTGTCATTTTTGTCTTTTATTTGATCTAATGATCTATATCTTAATCTTTTCTGATTTGCCTTTACACTAGTAGTTTATGACCATGAAATGTGTTTTGCTGGTTTTAATTACTTAGGCGAATTCTATCTGCATTCTGAGATGTTTCATGTGGGGGTAGATCAAATGTTTATTTTTACTTGGCTGTTCGAATTTTTGCATTATTGATCCAGTAGATTATGAGAAATAAACAGTGAACCTTTATTATCGGGTTAATCTCAAATTCACTTTTTTACCCCCCTCCTCCTATGCATACTTTGTCAGCACGGTTTTTGCCTTTAAAAAAATGTATGTAAAAAATTGCTTTGCGTCCTGCTCCGTATTGGATGGTCCTTCAACAGTGATTTATTCTTGAAAAATACGTTTTGGTTTTGGGAGAATTGAAATCATTATGGGAATGAGCGCATTTTTCTTGATTTCTTTGTGGAATAACTCTCAGTGCTATTGAGATATGTATGAGATTTTGCTTGGAAATATGTAAAAATATATAGCATCTTTATGTATTTGTTTCTCAAAAAAAAAAAAATTATAATATAAGGTCGAGGTCTAAAGTGTTGTCTGATGAATAATCTCAATTTAAACAATGCTAGCATGTATATACGGTCAACAACTGTATTGTAGATGTTAAAGTGCGATTTCTGATGATATTTTCACTGACTCCGTTATTTTTTTCAACATTCTATGTTTTGCAGGGACAGCATTTTGATCACTCCTTCAATGCAGAATAATGAGTAGGAATCTCCTGCATTTCCACGATTGTCGAAACTCTTCTACATATAAATCTTTACAATCGATTTGGTTCTGGATTTGATTTTGGTTTGGGCTTTGAGGTGGGCTTCGATTTTCTTGATGCTCTCGTCAGCTAAAGTTATTGTAAATTTGGGACCTTCAACTTAGTATAGTTGCTTTGGTAGGCAACTGGAAATATATTATTCTCTTTCCCACTTCTGTTGCTTTTGGTTTTGAATGATTAAGAAAGTGACACGTGTACCCTTTTCTCTCTCTCTCTCTCTCTACTCACACAAATCTTAAAGAACAGATTCCATAATGCCTATTTATTCTGTTGGTTGATTTTTCATCGAAGTGCTTTACTAGAATCTGACTGTAGGCCAACTGTAAGTTTCTTTTGACTTGGTGGGAGAGACACGGCGTTGTGGGCACTGCAATCTTCTTAACAACCATCTTGTTCGGTTCCCCTACACCAACAAATATCATAGAGTGGAAAACAAACCGATCAAAGCAGCTAACTTTGGTAAGATCATATTATGCTTCAATTCCTCTTACTAGTTGATGAGCTGTGTGATTCGATGCTTAAGCCTTTTTATATATACTTGTTTGTTTATGATTTTGACCATTTCTATTCGTATTGATTATGTTCTGAATGAGAGATTTTGGTCCAAGAAACTGTCCATTAAAATTGGCTTAAAAGAAAATTTGGAGAACTATAGTTACTGTTGCCGACAATTGAAGTATAACTCGACTGTTTAGTACATTTAATTTTGACCGAGATATTTGAAGTTCGTATCTCGACACCGAACATGCAGTGTAATTATACTTTTATGAACAATGATATTATTATTTCGAGCTTTAGAGTATATGTTAGTTTGAGAATCCTGTAGAGAACATTTGATAAATGAAGGTGAATGATGATGTATTTCTGTGAGTCAATTGTGTAAGCATGGTGGTCAGTACTCGTCCAAGGAGTAGGAGCACGTGGTGGATATACGCCCCACCATTGGCAAACTAGTAGAGGTCACGTTAGTAGCACGTGATATGAGATCACAAACAGAGTGGGCTTTGGTGAGGGGAACATTTACAATGGTACAACACAACACCCTTCTCTTTCTCTCTCACTCTGTTATGTATGTTCTGACTTAAATGTGTTTTCCATTGAAAGAAAGCAGTGGAGGGAGGCCTCTCCCATCTGTCAATCCACTTACCTCACCCAATTGGGACAACAACGCATTCCACGGACCCTATTTGTTACGGAAATTCATGAATCCCACAGCTCTGTTTTGGTAACTCTTTCTATCACTTTATGCCTCTTTGATTTGACTTCTTTAAAGCGTTTTTGCCCCCTACCTCTCCCTCTCCCTCTCCCTGCCCATTCTTGTTTATTATCAACTATGGTATGTGGCCAAACCAACCCGTAATCGCATCGAGCCCAATTGCAAGAGCGGAGCAATACCAACTGAGCTATATCCCCGTGAGCCAAATGGGACATGCATAAAGGAGTAAGATGCTTCTTCTATTCTTTTATTCTTTACCTTGACGTAGCGACAGAAAAAATGATCGATCAAATTTTATTGAGTCTGACTCATAGTGATCATTTCTAGTTAAAAAATCTCTTTTCTAGTTGGTCTGGAACAACTAGGAGATTCTCTGGCAAATAATGGTTCTTTTCTTTTACTTTAGGAAAATGAGGCATTTTTTATGACATTTTGTTTTAATGATTGAGATTTTTAAAGTTATATGGGTCGAATTTTAATCTAATTTCAATGTGTTGCAGCTTATTTATTGCTTATAAATTTAAAAATGTCCTTTTCTTTGAGATTTATGTTACTCGAATATTAGTATATATATAATGAATTGAATTTTCTAAATGTTTATTGATGCTTAGATTTTCGTTCTAAAAGAGAGATTGTAGTAACGTAGTTTTGTTGTAGTACTTGATGCAATATTCTATACTATTCCATCAAATCGAGATTTAATTAAAGTTGGTCTAAGATAACTTCCGAAAAAGACACCTCTAGTGTTCTTTTACAACAAAATAATAAATAAATAAATAAATAAATAAATAAAAGAGTAAGCATGCCAAATAGGTATTGATTTAAAAACTTAAAAAGCGAGTAAAAAAAATAATAATTATAAAACAGAAGCAAGAAAGAAGACCAAGCCAGCTCAGACCTTAATTCATTCAAATAAAGCATTTAGCCTTTTGGAAGTTTGCAAATACCTGAGACTAAGAGAGAGAAAAATGGGAATATATATATTAAAATATTAAGGAAATGGCCAGCTCAGAGGAACATGACCCCTTCCTCAGGGCTCTGCTCACACATTTTCTAATATTTCTTTTTTATATTTTCAAAATCTATTTTAACTTTATAATCTCCTTGGAATTAAAAAATGTATTTAGTTTGCTCCCTCAATTAAGAAAAACCATTTTTATTTCAACCTTATTTAAGTAATAATTTAAAAAATATATATATTTATTACCTACCATTTATATGTTCGAGTACATATCACACCAATACATATTTTGATAACGTCTAATATATTATGTTTTTTTTTTATGTTTAAGAATTGAGATTAATTTAAACATAATTCAATTAATTAAGTTATTATAAGATCGAGTTAAAATAGAAAAATTAAAAAATTTGAAGGACTAAAATAGAATTAAAAAGAAAAGAAAATTGAGAGATAATGAAATGGAAAGAGAACGTGTGAGGCACTGGGGGCAATGGCTGGGCTCTCATGCATGGGATGGGATGAACTGCCCTTCAACGTCTTTAATTTACGTAAATACCCCTCCTGCTCTCTTACAGCTGGCCACGTTGCTCCTCATTCTAGAGAGAGAAAGCTGACTGTGTTTGTCACGTGGCGTTTCTCACGTGCATTGCTATGATTGAGTTGTAGAGACTACAGAGAGAAACCGAATGAATGAATGAATGAATTTTGAGTACAAGATTTCCACGCCCCCCCCCCTGCCCGTATCTCTGCACGGGCTGCCCTTTTTTGTTTTCCCCTTTCCCATCTCTATAATTTTCTCAAATTTTGTTAAAATTCATTTTTCTAACTCTCTCCTATTTATAATTTTAATTTTTTTTTAAAAAAATATATTCTCTAGGTTTTAAAATCTCTAATATATCAAGTTTGAAACTCGTAAAATATACCCATAAACATGTTATGTTATTGCATATGATTGATTCATGAATTTCAAGCCGAGAAAGTTTGAGATTATAAATTATATAGAAAGAAAAAATATATGTATATATATTATATTTAATTTACGAACGTGCGGGTCAAGATGAAATATTTTAAAAGGGTTATGTTGTTTATAAAAACGTTAATTTACCGTTATGAAACACACATACTATTCTATTAAAAGCTTCAATTTTTATACTTTAATGTCGTCTACTCAGGTTATATGTTATCAAACCCGTTATTGTTGCGTAATATTTCTTTTAGCTTATAACATTCCTTTATTTCAAATTACTTTTAAAATATTTATCTTAAACGTGACTCGATACTCGAGTATAGGTGACATTGTCCATGAAGTCTACATTTTTTACGACTGACTTGTTCATTATGTCCTGCTGCCGCAAGAGTGCGATTGTAATAAATGGTTCGGTAATTGATGGTGAATTAATTAGGGTTGTTCGCAAGAAAAATTATTTGGAGGCTTCCCATTTGTACACTCAATATATGGAAATTAATTGAGATGTGTGGTTTTGATAAGTTAAGATTATTACTTTTTTAATAATTGTAATTTATAGGTAAATACATTAATGATTTTATTTCCTATAAAAAGAATTTCCAAGAAAATAAAATAAAATAAAATAAAATAAAATAAAAAGAAAAAAAGAAAGAAAATAAATTGTGTGTGTGCTCACGTTGATGATAGCCTTCAGCAATTTGCCTATCTGTCCGCCTCTCTGTCTCTCTCTGTCTTCTTCCATTTCTTTATTTCCAGACCACTCTGTTCTTCTTCTTCTTCTTCTTCTTCCTTTCCCCCTCCTTATATAATCCCTTCCTCCTCTTCCCCACCACCATTTTTGGTTTCTTTCCAAGCTTTCTTCATTTCTACTGTTTTCTTTTCGCCGGAATCGCGACCGGAACGACGATGATGAGCAACAATAATGCAGGTCTGTTCGGCGACACTACGCTGACGAAGGTCTTCGTCGGAGGTTTGGCTTGGGAGACTCCGAAGGAAGCGATGAGAGATCACTTCGAGAAGTTCGGTGAGATCCTGGAGGCGGTTATCATCTCCGATAAACTCACCGGCAGATCCAAGGGCTATGGATTTGTAAGTCTGGAATTCATTAATTGAATCGCAATGTGAATCGATTGGATTTCATTTTTGTTGATTCCTGTTTTTTGATTTTAAAATTAGGTTACATTCAAGGACGCGGAATCCGCGAAGAAGGCTTGCGAGGATTCGGCTCCGATCATCAATGGCCGCCGAGCTAACTGTAATCTCGCTTCGCTTGGAGCTCGACGTGGCTCGAGGTCGGCTTCGGCTGCTACTCCTCCACCAGCTCCTCAGCATCCTGGTAAACGATTCCTCTCTCCCTCTCTCTGTGCATGATGAAACTAGTCAATTCGTTACTCGACAATGGCGTTTTCGTAGTTTCTCTTACAAATTTCGGACGGTTGAGATCTCACGTTGGTTTTGTGATGCCATTGAAGGATCGAACGGCGGTGGACCGAGGACGACGTCAGCACCATCGGGAAACCACGTGCAGTGGTACTACCCGGCGGGGACTTACCCGACGTCGTTTCGTCATCAGCCTCATCAAGCCGTCCCTTTCTACGGGTACACCTTAAAGATCCTACACCTCTTTCGTATTCTAACATTACCCATCTTTATACAGTTTTTTTCTTTTCCATTTTAAATTAACGTAAATTTATTATTATATTTTAGATATTCCCCAAGCCCCACTTATATCGCTACCGATATTAGTTACAACCACGTAAGCATTTTTATTTCATGTTAAATTATAATTTAAATTAATAAGAATTATTGGAAATATATAAACGGCGACGTTTCATGGTCAATTACAGAAAGTGGGGTACATGAACGGGCATTACAGGCAGATATATCCGGGGCAGGCTATGGTAGGGGCGAACACATTGATGCCAATGTACCCGCTGTATCATTACCATCAATCACACGCGATGGGGATGCCGGCCCACATATACCCTCCCAGTCCCACGGCGGCGGTCCCACCCTCCTCCATTATGTCCAAACCGGCCTCCGTCGCTCCCACCCCAGGTCCCTTCTCTCTTCTCTTCGCTTCCTCCATTTTTTGTTTAAATTCTTCAAATTAAACGATGAATTATGTTAAGCGAACACGACTCTCCACAATAGCATGACATTGTCCACTTTAAACATAAACTCTCATCACTTTGCTTTAGACTTTCACAAAAAGTTTCATACCAATAGAGAGTGTATTATTTGATTATAAATTCATAATCTTGAGTAGAATCAGAGTCGTTCACGTGAAAGGGTGATTTTAGTGAAGGGTCTCCTCCCCCACTGCCAACTGGCGTCTCTGGGTCCCACGTGGCCAGCTTGATCTGGCGGTCGTGGGGTGGTCTCTTGCTGTCCCTTTCCAGATGTTAATATTCCCTAATGTTAAGGACTCTTTTGCAAAATCAACTTTTTTTTCTTTTCTTTTTCTGGATTTGTAAATAAAGTGTTAGTGAAATTACCAAAAAATATATAATAATTTGTTTCGAACTTTAGTGTGGGTATGATAATGAAACTGATATTAGAAAGAACAGTTTGCTTGGTTGTGGAATAATAGGTAAAGTCGGAGGAGAATGCATGCAATGGGAAGAAGAAGAAGAAGAAGAAGAAGAAGATGAAGATGAAGATGAAGATGATGATGATGATGATGATGATGGTAAAAGAAGAGCACAGAAGAATTGAATAGAAGAAGAAGAAGGTGGGGGGTGGGGGGCTGCTCAGAACTACATTATTTTAGCCTGATGATCTGTTGTAGCTCTTTATTTCTTTGTTTCCTTCTTTTAATTAAATTATAAACTAATTTCATTGTTATTAATTTCAATTTTTTTTGCCCCTTCTCTCTCTCTATATTCAGTCTTGTCAGATCCTTTATCTCTCTCTCTAACATTGAAAAACAAAAGTTGCAGAACAGAACAGAACAGAGAGGCTGCTTTTTTAATGAATGGGCAGCTTGCTTGCTTGCTTGCTTGCTTTACCCCAACTTGAATGTCTTTCTTCTTCTTCTTCTGTAATGCATAAACGTGGCATACTCATGGGCGGATGGATCTATTGATGTCTTTACCTTTGGAACTCCATTATTCAATGCTAAGTTGGTATTAGTGTTCAGATTTACATATTGTTTTATTGATTACATGGATAAGATTAGTTAAACTCAAGTTTGATTATTTAATAATTGGGTTTAGTTTCAATTAAGGGATTCGAAAAAGAGAGCTCGGTTCTTGTAGACTTTGGTGATTCTAATGCTTTTAATTATGTGAGATCCTACGTCTCCCCTGTTGGTGAAGAGGGGAACAAAACATTTTTTTTTTTTTTTTTTTTTTTA
>NC_036638.1:1322298-1329866 GCF_002806865.2 Cucurbita pepo subsp. pepo
TTTTTTTTTTTTTTTTTTTTTTTTTTTTTTATTTTTTTTTTTTTTTTTTTTATAAGAATGTGAAAAACATTTTATTTTCAGACATATTTTAAAACTATAGTGGGTTAAAATGAACATTATTTACTAACGGTGAGTTTGAATTGTTACAAATGATATTAAAGCTAAATACGAAGACAGGTGTGTTAGTGAAGACGCTGACCCCTATGAGCTGGATTGTGAGATCTCATTTCTTTATATTAAATATATGCGTGTTCAAAATATATGAATTAAATTTGATAAATCTTATAACATTAATTTCGAGAGAAATAGATTTGGGTTGGTTCTAGTTATTAAGATTGTTTATTTAATATTTTAATAAAAACATAATGTTATTAATTTATTTTCAAACGTTCAAATAATATTTTGAATAAACAATTTAATTAAATTGGAAGTTTAGGATTAAATTTATCACTAAAATAAAAACAAATGTCATATTTAGAAATAAAATTTAGTATTTAATTTGTAATTTATTAGCTGGAAAATGAAATTTAATTAAACAAGGGAAAAGGCTAAAGCATTTTTTTATATCTTTATATTTATATTTATATTTATATTTATATTTAGTATTTAATTATTATTTTTATTAAATTTTTTTCCCCGGCTGTTTCGAGTTTCCAAAGCTTCGTTCCGAAATAAAATTCGGGATCTCTCTTTGTCTCTCTCTAAACCCCCAAACCCTTTCTCTCTCCTTCCCAAACAAACTCAATTCTTTTGAGAAGATCCACTAAGGTACACTCATTTTCTTTCTCTGCTACTTGAATTTTCTGTTTATCTATAATTTCAATGTGTTTCTGTTTCTAAATTATGATCTTTCATTCTCATCGGTTCTTAGATCCCGATTGGTTTGCTTAATTAGGGCTTCTGCTGTTCTCCGAGCAATTTTTTTTTTTGCACCCTTTGTTCGAGAAATTACTCGGATTCTGTTTTTCATGGATGAACCGGATGAGAGAGATGGTTCTCTTGGTGTTTTAGAGTCAACTGTTACTGATGGGGAGCATGTAGTGGATGATTCTAGTGTTAGTATTAATAAGGAACGGGTTCAGAGTTCGTTGTCTGAGGAGGTGGGGAGGGTGGAGGGGGGTGATGCGGCTTGTAATGGTGGTGGTGAGGATATTATGGTGGAAGTTTTGGGTTCTGATGTTTATTTTGATGGTGTATGTACTGATAGGGCTGCTGGGAATTTGGATGAGGTTGGTTCTGGTGGTTCAACGGGGGAGGAGTCTCCTCGTGGAGATACCGGGGCCTTCAACGAGTCTGGTGTAGGGGTCTCTGGTGGTGTGGAAAGTGAGGGAGTATCTGGGGTTGGGGAATCAGTTAAAGAATCATCTCAAGAAGGTATGGAGGGTGATGAAAGTGTCGTTGAGGCTATGGATGTAGATACTCCGGTAGTTCATACTAGTCCAGATGATAAAGTTTTGAACAATGAAGAGCCTCGTAAAGTGGAGGCTCATTCTGAGGAATCGAAGAATTCTCCCACAGACAATGGGTTTGGAGATGACTCAGTGCATGCAGGTGGGGGAATCGAACTTGTAACAGAGGAAGCCCCAATAAGTGATGGGGTAGAAAGTCTGGAAAAAGGAGCAGGTCAAAAGAGTGTGGAAGGAAGTGAGCAAATTGTTGATACACCAGTTGACCAGCAGGGTGCAGAACTTGGGGTTTCCGGTGTGGATGCACGGAATCCTGGAATCAAGACTTCGACTTCTTCTGCTGATGGTAGTGAAAATTCAACTTCACTGGGCCATGATGGTACTGAAAATGCTCCAGACACACGCATTGAAAAAGCTTTGAATCCTGAAGTTATTTCTCATAATGATGGTGCAGGGAAAGACCTTTCTAAATTGGACAGGGAGGAGAGTTGTATAGTTGAGACGGAGGATGAAGATGTCGGAAAAAGTGATCCTGTAGATGATCAGAACCCAGTTGATGGAGGAGGGGAACGTCCTAATAGCATTTTGACTTATGGGAAGAAGTGTGCAGGGCTAAAGTCAGTTCAAGTCCCGGATATAGCTGCACAAGCACTTGAGAGTGAAAATTTGGATTCAAGTATAACAGTTCCTGAAAAGGTGGTGAATTCAGATCGAGCTGTAGCTGTGGATTCGATATCGTTGAGTCAACCGAACCATGATGATGAGGTAAATGTTGCAGCTGAAAATGATGGGAAAATTTTGGCTCCAAGTATTGAGGTTTCTGCTGAAAATGAGCAAAATTTGAATGCGCAGATAGAATGCAGGAATATGGAGTCGGATCCTCAATCCAATGGACAAGGTGGGAGCATTGGCATGAACGTCGAGGGAATTGCTGTTATTGATAGTAATCTGGCTGATTTTGAGAATGTGGAAGGAATGCAAGATGATCAAAGTTTCAATGTTGACCAGGTGGGATTACATGGCGAGGAAGAAATGGAAGATGTGTCGGGTATTGATAACGATGACGATCAAATTGATGAATGTGCAGAAGAGAATCCTGAAAGTTCAGTACAATTGCATCAAGCTCATTACCAATTGCCATTGGAGAATGAAGGTGATTTTTCTGTTTCTGATTTAGTGTGGGGTAAAGTGAGGAGCCATCCTTGGTGGCCAGGTCAGATATTTGATCCATCTGATTCTTCTGATAAGGCAATGAAATATTATAAAAAGGACTTCTTTTTGGTTGCATATTTTGGGGACTGTTCATTTGCGTGGAATGAAGTGTCTCATTTAAAACCTTTTCGAACACATTTCTCCCAAGAAGAGATGCAAAGCCATTCAGAAGCTTTCCAGAATGCTGTTGAGTGCGCTCTAGAAGAAGTCTCTCGACGATATGAATTGGGGCTAGCGTGTTCGTGTACACCAAGAGAAGCATATGACATGATTAAATGTCAGGTTATTGAAAATGCTGGTATTAGAGAAGAATCATCTAGAAGGTACGGTGTAGACAAATCTGCTAGTGCTACATCATTTGAGCCAGCTAAATTCATTGAATACATCAGGGACTTGGCAAAGTTTCCAGCTGATGGCGGCGACCGTTTGGACCTAGTGATTGCTAAGGCCCAGCTGACCGCATTTTATCGTCTAAAGGGCCATTGTGGCTTGCCTCAATTCCAATCCGGCCTGGAGGACAGTGAGTTAGACAGTTTATGCATTGAAACGCAGTCAGGTGATTACGCTCAGCATGCAGATCCTTGCCAGGATGATGCACAGACATCCGCATATAACGAGAGTTTGGAAGGACGGAGTAGTTCTTATCATAAACGCAAACATAACTTGAAGGATGGTATGTTTCCAAAGAAGAAAGAAAAGAGTTTGTATGAACTTATGGAGGACGTAGGTAATCTAGATGGAGAGAATTGGTCTGATGCAAGGACGACTACTGCATTGGTGTCACCTTCTACTAAGAGACGGAAGACAGAACATCCTATTGATGATTCTGGTACGTCGGATGGAAGGAAAACTATATCCTTGGCAAAGGTTTCTGGAACTGCACCTCTTAAACAGTCCTTCAAAATTGGTGATTGTATTCGTAGGGTTGCTAGTCAGTTGACTGGTACACCTCCAATTGTCAAGTCTATTAGTGAGAGATTCCAAAGGCCAGATGGCAGCTTTGATGGGCATGCGGTCCCTGAATCTGATGTTTTCCTTCAGAACTTTGATGATGCCCAAAGAGGTAGGGTAAATTTTCCTACAGAGTACTCCTCTTTGGATGAATTGCTTGGCCAACTTCAACTAGTGGCAAGCGATCCAATGAAGGAATACAGCTTCTTGAACGTAATAGTCTGTTTTTTCACCGATTTTCGAGATTCTTTAATTTTGAGGCAGCAGCCTGGAAGTGAAGAGGCCATGGACAGAATCAGTAGTAAGAGGAGAGGACAATTAACTTCTACTTCTGCTTCACCACAAACTTTTGAATTCGAGGATATGAGTGACACTTATTGGACGGACAGGGTTATCCAAAATGGAACTGAAGTTCAGCCCCCTCGTAAAACCAGAAAACGTGATTACCAACTTGCAGTGCCAGAGTCGGAAAAGGCTCTTCAAGGGAGTCGGAGGCCATACAAGAAGCGACATTCTGCTGGAAATCATGCTATTTCAGCTGAGAAGTTTACTGGCTCTGTAGATCAGCCATCTCCTGCTGAACTTGTAATGAACTTTTCTGAGGTGGATTCTGTGCCATCAGAAAAGACCTTGAATAACATGTTTAGGCGGTTTGGACCCTTAAGAGAATATGAGACTGAAGTCGACAGGGAGGGTGGTCGTGCAAGAGTCGTTTTCAAAAAATCTTCTGATGCAGAAATTGCTTATGGGGCTGCTGGAAGGTTTAGCATCTTTGGACCAAGACTTGTAAATTACCAGCTCAGCTATGTTCTTTCTACCCTTTTCAAAACTTCTCAAATTCCCAGACTTCAGGATCAGGAAATGCATCTCGATCTTAGCACGTCTCAATTCCAGGAAATGCAACTTGATCTATCCTCTTTCCATGACCATGAAATGCAGCTTGATTTATCTTCAATTCATGACCAGGACATGCAACTTGATCTTTCCTCGATTGGGTACCAGGAAATGGAATCTGTTCTTGGTCCGAACCATGACCAGGAGAGTAAACCTAATTACACTGCTCATCTTGGGGAGATGCAGGCTGGTTTTTCAACAATCCAATATGAGAGGCAATCTGATCTTTCCTCAATGCACGATCAAGAATTGCAAACTGTTTTCGCTTCAAACCAGGAGACACAATCAGATATTGTCACTGCTCAAGACCACGAGTTGTGTCATAACTACACCTCAACTCAGCTTGGGGAGATGCAAGGTGATCATACTCTGACTCCTCATCATGATGAGCTACCCGTTTCTGCCTCAGCCCAGGAGCAGAATATGCAACCAGTTTTTGCCACAATCAAGGAGGAGAAGACACAGCCAGCTATCACTACACTCCAAGAGGAGTCACAGTCAGTTCTTGGCACCATCCAGGAGCAAGAGACGCATGCTATTCTTGACACTGCCCAACTTGGTAGGATGCAAGCTGTTCCTTCCACACCCCAGGAGCACGCTATGCAACCGGTCCTAGCCGCCACAATTCAGGAGAATGCGATGTTGCCAGTTCTTACCTCTGCTCAGGATCATGAGAGGGAACCTCAGGCCACATCAGAGGAGGCGTTGGGGGAACCTGTTCCTGCCATGACAGAAGGGCAAGAAACACAACATTCTCTTGGCACAAAAGAGCAGGCAACTCAATCTGTTACCATTGCAACTCTTGAACAAGGAGACAGACAGCCAGTTGTTTTAATGGGGGAGGCTCAAGGAGAAGCTCAGATGACTCCTGCCTTTACAGAGGGGCAGAAAACACAAGTTCTTGACTCTGCGAAGGAACACGAGTCTGAACTTGATCTTGGCGCAAAAGAGCAGGCCAGTCAATCTGTTACTGTAACTGATGGACAAGACGACACACATCTACTTGTTTTAACTGGTGAGGAGTCTCAAGAGGAGACTCAGTCTATTTCTGCCTCAATGCAGGAGCTGAGGACTGTACCAGATGTTCCCTCAGTCCAGGAGTTGGATCATGATGAGGATGCTGTGCAAGGACAGGAGTTGCAACCTGATCCCGTGACAAGTGAGGAGCATGAGGCTGTGCCAGACTCTTCTACATCCCAGGTGCAGGATGTGCAGTCTAATCATGCTACAGAACTTGAGCAGGATCTGCTTCCTGATAATGCTATAAATGAAGTGCCAGAGGTGGATTGTGATGATGGCACACATCAGGAGCTGGAGGCACAGCATAGTACTAACAGAAATCAGGAGCTGGAGATGGATATTGCGACAGATCAGGAGCAGGGGAAACAATGTCATGATGCAACAAGTCAGGAGCAGGAGATGAAATGTGACAATGCCACGAGTCACGAGCAGGAACTGCAATGTGCCAATGCCACTAGTCAGGAGCAGCAGTTACGATGTGACAATGCCACAAATCAACAGGAGATGGAATGTGATAATGATGCCGATAAGAAGCCTGTAGCGAAATCTGGTGAGGCTGCATCCAATAAGCAGGATGCACAAACTGATAGTGAGCAACAATTGCAAGCTGATCATGCCACTAACCAGGAGGCAGAATCCAATCTTGCCGCACAAGAGCAGGACATAAAATCTGATGGTGTGGAAAAACATCCTACTCAGGATCAGGCGACGGAATCTGATCTTGCTGCAATCCCAGACTCTGAGACACATCCAGATCCTGTCCCCACGAAGGATCAGGAGATGCAACATAGCCCTTCATCTTTGGAAAAGAACACAGATTAATTTTCAGGTATGCATATTTTATTTGGCCACCAGTTTCTGATGCTCTATAAAAGCTTGTTTTTGCGTTCTAGGATAGAAAGTTCCTATTGAATGTCCAAATCTTTTTTTGTTCCCCACCCGAAAACACATAAGGATGCTGTTTCCTTTCACCTTGGTAATATTTAATGTTTTTTTCCAGGGTTGTTGAAAGAACACTAATGGCTTTTCTATCGCTATGCAGCCACGCACATTAATTTGATGGTCAAATTATTTATATATGTGTTATATATATTTTTGGGAATGGGATGAACTGCTTTCAACGTCAAAGATAGAACCAACATCATGTAATACACCGATTCACTTAATATACACTATTATTTATGGACTTGTACGCAATCCTACCAATATCCTATATGATATGATTATTTCACGATTTCAGGTCATACGGAAATGCAATAGCCAACTGAAGACCACAGTGCGACTAATCGACACGACGTGTGCCAAAAGGTGATCAGACCATCGTTCAAAGTTGCATCTGGTAATCAGTTTCATTCGGGGTTACTTGAGGCTCTACCCCTTCGTTTCATTCTCAAATATTGACAGGTTTTAATGTTTAAAGCTTAGTTCCTCCCCGACAGTACTAGTTGAATGTAAATTAATGTTAGCCCAAGCTTTTCCTCCCACTTTCTGTTGATTTGTTGGCGGAGGCTGGCTTTTGAATCTGATACATCTTGCACTCTACACTACATTTTCCAATCACAGCCATCGAAGTGAAGCATGGAGGGGCTTATTTGGAAGCCAAATGGGTTTGAAACTTCATGCTTTCTTTTTTTGGATAGTTGTTGCGCCAATGTATAGCAATCTTGGGATTGGACTCAACCCCATCTCAGCCGTTCATTTTCATTTGATAGAAATTTTGCTCCGTCGGCTTGTTGGAATGACAAAATTTGGCTCTGGAAATAACGTAATAGGATTGAAATGCTTCAGGTCAAATTGCACGATTCAGATTGTTTTGGATTGGACATCTCTGTGTACTGTTGCGACCATCGACGATAAAGTCGGAAGGAAAATAAGATTCAAATGTTCAATTTTTAATGTGAAACTTCACAACTTTCTCAGTTTTTGCTAAAAACAAAAATTTCGGCCCATTGCTAACAAGTTTTATTGTTAGCATACAACAACGAAAGTGTCTCCGACTCTCCATAGATTTTATCGTAGATTCTATTTATCATAGATAAAATCTATGATAATATCGCATCTCTGCCAAAAAAAAAAAAAAAAAAA
>NC_036638.1:1329930-1344969 GCF_002806865.2 Cucurbita pepo subsp. pepo
AAAAAAAAAAAAAAAAAAAAAAAAAAAAAAAAAAAAAAAAAAAAAAAAAAAAAAAAAAAAAAACGAAGAAGAATATTGGCTCTACCAAATAAGAGTATCTTGGGATCCTGGTTGACTTACAAAGAAGAAGAAAGGTGCAAACTTCGGTTCAGTGGTGATCGTGTTGGACCGTCTTACAAAGGAGAAGAAAGGTGCAAGTTTCTTGCAACGAGACTATTCCAGAGACTACTCTTATACTTAAGATGTCTAATGACTAATAATCGTATCTAGACAATAGACTACTGTGGATTCCTGTTATCCCGATATCGGGTTGGGTTCAGGGCCAAAGCACCAAGTAGAGATCCCGTCTTGTGCAGAATCAACTACGATCAAGGAAGAGAAAGCGGGAGTAGCAAGCAGACGCAGGAGGGACAAACCTCATTTTTCTTTCATCATTGCTACCAATGGAGCACATACAAATGAAGGTTCAATGAAAGGTTAGATGAAGGAACCACGAAAAGAAGGGCACCACAATCGATAATATCCAAATCATACCCCATCAAAGTTTAAAAACAAGATCTCTTTACCCCCAAAAATTATCTCTCTGTGGCTTTCCAGAAAGGACAGGACTCTTTGATAGTACAGAAACACTAGAATCAGTGGATAACTGTTCTGTCAAATTTAGTTTTAGAAACTAAACTGAAAACATGTTCTTATTATATCCAATATCCAAAATTTAAATTAATTTTAAGAACTAACCAAGCACATCTTCCTGAATCATCCAAGGGAACTAACAATTTTCATACCAATTTTAAGATATTTTGAACGTTGCTTCCATTTAGAACAGAGAGCGATGCCTAAGACCAAAACCCAGATGAAGCAACAACCCTTGATCAGATCAGGACTAGCCAATAAATGATAATATCTATTCAGTGTTCTACAACAACATAGATCCAAGAGCCATAAACACACAAACTTTCTACAAACCAAAATAAGAAAGAGGCATTCATTAAAACTAGGCTTTCAAATTTCTTCCTTTTCTAACCAACCAGCACATATATTGCATATATAATTCCAGGGATATATCCCAATATGGTCAGCAACAAACAAATCCAAAACTNAGGACTAGCCAATAAATGATAATATCTATTCAGTGTTCTACAACAACATAGATCCAAGAGCCATAAACACACAAACTTTCTACAAACCAAAATAAGAAAGAGGCATTCATTAAAACTAGGCTTTCAAATTTCTTCCTTTTCTAACCAACCAGCACATATATTGCATATATAATTCCAGGGATATATCCCAATATGGTCAGCAACAAACAAATCCAAAACTCTACCTGCACTTGCAAATCAAAAACAAGAACACAATCAGAAAAACAATTTGAAAGAAAAGACAGAGAAATATTGTAAAATGAAAACAGAATTTGGAGAGAAGAATTGAGACATCACCCCACAGCCATAGCGAAGGAAAACTCCAAGTGGTGGAAGAAGAATTGCTAATATGATTTCTACAAAAGTTTCAGAACCCATAATTCTCTCTCTGTTTCTGTCTCAATGACAAAAAAATGAGGTTTTAAAGCTGAAGAAAGCTGCACCTTGAAGAAGAAAGAGAACCCAAAACTAGTTGTGGGGAGGTGGCAATAGTCTAAGGTTTTGGGAATGACACGTGGGAGAAGAGACTAACACGTGTGGCACTTTTGCTATTTGGTGTTTTGTGAATAAAATTTGAAGTTCTTACAAGTTTTTCTCTAACATTACTCTACACAAAGTTAAGGATACAAAATTTATTTTACATACCAACTAAATTCATTAATTTTTAATTTATTTTTAACAGAGATTTGTTAGCATAAAACTACAAGATTTAGGAAATTGTAACCAACACAAAATTTGATAATGTTTTGAATTAGATAGAGGGTGGTTTCAAGCAAGAATCATGGCCGTCCATGGCAGCAGCACAATCAAATTATAGAGAGCATTCAGTTAAGAAACTTGATGAACCTATAACAAGGAAATGATGCAAAAATAAAATGAAGATAGTCTGAAAGTTCACCAAATTTGCAGCTGACTTGCCATTACTCATTCTATCTCAAATGGGTAAACAAATAGCATTAGAGCAGGACGAGAGAAGGAAGACTTGCCTTCAGCTCAACAAATAGTGTGAAGAAAAACCCACTGAGGATTTTCATCGAACACCTTGTGGGTATGGCCACAGATTCGAAATCTCAGTCCCACAATTCCATATACAGTTCAAAATTTTCAGTCTGTTTCAGAAGGAGAAGGAGGAAGAAGAAGGCGCTGATTCGTGAGAGCTTTTGGAATTGATAGAGCGAGTTTTGATTTTGATGAATTTGGAAATGGTCAATATGCTGGAAGAGAGGAGCGAAGAACTTTAACCTTTCCGGGTATAATTCCTTACCCACTATTTGTATATATTCGGTAGCAAATTTAAAAATATTAAATTAATTAAAATAATTATTACTTATTTTAATAATATTCTTAAACTAAAAATAAAAATATTTTAAAAAATACTTTTTTATTTTTAAAAATTTTAAAAAATTATAAAAATACCTTTATTATCAACATTATATTTAAAAAATATTATAAAATTAAAAAATAGACTAAACTATTTATCATTTTAAAATATTTTTAAAATTTTAATTTTTTTTTAAAGGTATTAATAAACTATTTTCGAAATTTATAGTTATTTTTTAAATAAATAAAAAAAAAAGGAACCCTTCTTCTCTTTCTTCTTCTCCTTAGGGGTTGGATTTCGAGATTCTTAATGCTAAAACCCTAGGCGCCATTGTTGGGGAGGCCATGGAAACTCCTTCAATCACAAACCAGCGACCATCGGAACTGATTCAAACCATCACAACGATTCTCACTTCCACCAAAGCGCCTCTCACAGCACTCGCTCCTTACGCCGCTCACCTTTCCCCTTCCCTCGTCTCCTCCATTTTATCCTCTAAAGCTCTGAGTTCTCATCCCACTATTCTCCTCTCTCTCTTCAAGTGGGCTCAGAAGCATGTTCCTTCCTTCTCGTCTCCGCCAAATAATTCTCTTTCTTCTCTCTTTACCATCTTGCCATCTCTGTTCAGTCACAACAAGTTCTCTGATGCCAAATCCCTTCTTGTCTCCTTCATTGCCAATGATCGCCAGCATGAACTTCATAAGTTGATTCTTCATCCAACTCGTGATCTGCCCAGGCCGTCCAAGGCTCTTATGGATACCTCCATTGGCGCCTATGTGCAAATGGGCAAGCCCCATCTGGCTGCTCAGATTTTCAAGAAGATGAAGCGACTTAATTACCGCCCGAATTTGCTCACATGCAACACGTTGCTGAATTCTTTGGTAAGATATCCTTCTTCGAATTCGATTCTGTTGTCTAGAGAGGTATTCAAGGATTCTGTTAAACTGGGTGTGGTGCTGAATACTAATAGCTTCAATATTTTGATATATGGGTATTGCTTGGAGAGTAAATTTAAGGATGCTTTGGATTTGGTGAATAAAATGGGTGAGTTTGGCTGTGTACCGGATAATGTGAGTTATAATACGATATTGGATGCATTGTGCAAGAAGGGGCAGTTACATGAGGCGCGAGACTTGCTGTTGAACATGAAGAATAAAGGATTGTTGCCTAATAAGAATACGTATAATATTTTGGTTTCTGGGTACTGCAAATTGGGGTGGTTGAAGGAGGCAACAAAGGTGATCGAACTAATGACGCAGAATAATTTGTTGCCTGATGTTTGGACTTATAATATGTTGATTAGTGGGTTTTGTAATGATGGTAAGATTGATGAAGCTTTTAGGTTGAGAGATGAGATGGAGAAGATGAAAATGTTGCCTGATGTGGTTACCTATAACACGTTGATTGATGGGTGTTTTGAGTGGCGGGGTAGTTCGGAGGCATACTGTTTGATTGAAGAAATGGATAAGAAAGGACTAAAGTGTAATGCAATTACTTACAATATAATGTTGAAATGGATGTGCAAGGAAGGTAATATGAATGAAGCAACTAACACTGTCCAGAAAATGGAAGAAAATGGATTCTCCCCTGATTGTGTTACGTACAATACTCTTATAAATGCTTATTGTAAAGCTGGAAAAATGGGAGAAGCGTTTAAAATGATGGACGAAATGACCAGGAAAGGTTTGAAAATTGATACTTGTACCCTGAATACTATTCTCCATTCTCTCTGTGGGGAGAAAAAGCTTGATGAGGCATATAAGTTACTGTGCAGTGCTAGTAAGCGGGGCTATATTATCGATGAGGTTAGCTATGGTACTCTGATCATGGGTTACTTCAAAGATGAAAAGGCAAACAGAGCCTTAAGTCTTTGGGATGAAATGAAGGAGAGACAGATTCTTCCAAGTATTGTCACCTATAATTCTGTGATTGGAGGACTATGTCAGTCGGGGAAAACGGATCAAGCTATAGATAAGTTGAATGAGCTTCTTGAGAGTGGATTAGTCCCTGATGAAACTACTTACAACATAATTATTAATGGCTATTGTTCGGAAGGGAATGTGGAAAAAGCATTCCAATTCCATAACAAAATGGTTGAGAATTTTTTCAAGCCAGATGTCTTTACTTGTAATATTCTTCTTTGTGGGTTATGTAGAGAGGGTATGCTAGAGAAGGCTCTTAAGCTGTTCAATACTTGGGTTTCGAAAGCCAAAGACATTGATGTAGTTACATATAATACCTTAATATCTAGCCTGTGCAAAGAAGGGAAATTTGAGAATGCTTATGATCTTCTCACAGACATGGAAGAGAAAAAATTAGAACCTGATAATTATACATACAATGCAATTCTTGGTGCACTAACAGATGCTGGGAGGATTAATGAGGCTGAGAAGTTTATGTTGAAAATGGTTGAATCAGGAAAATTGCATGACCAGAATTTAAAATTTGACAAAGGGCGGAGTGTGGCAACCTCTGAACTTCCAGAACACATCGATTCCAAGTCTATGGCGTACTCGGATCAGATAAATGAACTGTGTAATCAGCATAAGTATAAGGACGCAATGCATCTTTTTGATGAAGTTACAAAGAAAGGTGTTGTTTTAAACAGATATACTTATCTAAGTTTGATGGAAGGGCTGATTAAGAGGCGAAAAAGCACATCAAAGGCCAGCCGATCATAATGTAATCTTTATGACGTTATGAATGTCAAATGGGCTCAACCTTTCTGCAGGTTCTAATTGAATCTTGAGGGGTTTCTACTCAAGGATGTAGGTATGTTCTTTTCAACTTAGAGTTGAGACATGGGTTACTTTACTAGACATTGGTGTACAGTGTACTTTGGTGATTTCATTTATTTATCGTTTTCTTTTGTTTGATTGTCCTAATTGGCTCTTGCTTTGTCTTTCTTCTGCTTCCTGTTTTCATATAGCTGTCTATGATATGGTCTGATGTTAAATTGAGCTGTACTTAACTCATAAGGTTATAGGAAGAATGATCTATTCAGATGTACAAACCTTTGCAATTGATAAAATACAGTCCATTCATGTGGTTTCAAAAAGTTGATAAATCATCATACTAAGAAATTTCATGGGAATGACTTTAGTTTGTAATTCAAGCTGTTTCCTAATTTTTATGAGTTTAACCCCACATGAAAATGGGTTGCAGGTCTCTCTCTATTTTTTACGCACAAAAAGATCTCTACAGGTAGTCATTGTTGCCTGGCTTAGTGGGTGATGAAATTTCGTTTCTGTGATGAAGATCAGGTGTTTATTGTTTTGCATATTGAGTGAAATTTGCCCAGCTGTTACAATGGTGAGTGCATTTAATGAAAGAAATTCTTCTAAGAAGACATCATGTGTACAAATTCTTTGCTAATTAAATGGTCTCTCTTGCCACAGATTCATTCCATACAAAGGTGCCGCGTAGATGTGATGGATCGTTTTGATTCATTCCATACTTTGATTGACGTTTATTGCCTAGTGAAATGAAAGTAGTTTCAGGAGAGAAGAATCAGATAGGTGATTTAGTTTTAAGAACTTTCTGATTTTGAAAACATTCTAACCCACCCTTCACCAATAGACTAGCGGGAGTAATGATTGAAGCTTCCGAACAAAAAGATGTGATTCTGAATGCAGAAATGTCCTGCAAATTATCATAGGAAACAGTTGGGATGGCTGGATGTGGTTGGTTTCCCGGGATCATTAGAACGGTACTCAACTTATAATCAGTATAAATCTCAAAGTACAAGGTGATCTAAACCTTGATATTATATTGTCTCCTTCAAATCTTATGCCAATAGGTTATCATTTTCTAAACCATCATTCCGAAGAAACTTTGTATTACGAATGTAATATTACTCAAGTTTCACGTTAAAGCTCTAACTTAATTATTTTCTATTACAGAGACTCCTCTTCTCTTCTTTCTTTACTACCGAATGATAGTGAAATTTACATCGTTTATAGAAATTTGGTAAAACCATGCAGGTATTTGCTTTTTTAAGCATAGGGAAGAAAGCTCGGCGGAGACCAGTCCAGCTGCATATCTCATTCTCAATATATGAATGCCTGCTGTCTCGACATGTGGCAGCCGCCTCATGCAGAAGGGTTCATGGGAGAAAGTTCCAACATCGCAGCGGTTTCAAGTTTGTTCTTTTCCCTTCTGATTCTCTCTTCCCTGCAAACCCCATCTCCCATGTGCTCTACTTCTGAATTCATTCCTAGCTTCCTATTATATTACATTATGTGCTTAGAGGTTAGTTTCGCATGATGTTGATAGGATTTTTTTTGTATACATCACTATATCAATAAAATGGTCTCTGTTTCCTATTTAAGAAAAAAAAAAAAAAAACAAGTCGGATGGAGTAGCATCTTAGATATTTCTGTATGCAATAAAAGAAAATATCTCTAGTTTATCTATTGAACTTCTTGTAGCTTTTTTCTTTGATTTTGGAAATAGTTTTCAGAACGTGATTGATTAACTTGTCTAGAAATCTATGATTTAGGAAGCCTTTTTAGTTCTAAAGCAGTTCTGAGCAACTTGGATCGAGTTTTTGTTCTTAAAAAAAAAAAAAAAAAAAAAANATATATATATATATATATATATATATATATATATATTTAGTGTTGATGCATCTTTAGGACTGCTTGCGACTTTTGGTATTTGACATTATATATCAACTGTTGAAAGAAAATTTCATAGTTCATGAGGGAGGAGTATTAGAAACATTAAGTTCAACATTTTGACGTACTATGGGTTTATTTGTTTTAAACTTCAAAAGAGCTTATTTTAATTTTGAATTATTGAAAACCGAACTTCCATTGAGGCAAATTAAAGCATGCAAATGGACAATATAGGAGGAGAGCCTGCAACAAAAGAAGCATGAATAAGGCATAAAAACTATCTAAAACTGAACCTTCTAAGTGGGAAGTGAATTCAGTTTCTACCCTTCTTGGCATAAACTTGAGTAATCAAAGCTCTAACAAATTCCAAGTAAGCTCCCCTTGTTCTTGTTGTTAATAATTAAAAACAAGAGATAATTACAAAATTTTAAGATCATATCTCCTTGAAAGCCTCCTGATTCTTATCCTACTTTTGAATTTAAGATCGTAGCTAAAAAGGTATAGTACACCAAAGAACCTCTCCCTTATCTTGAAACAAAGAGTAGAAAAGGACCTCCTCTATCATCAAATTGTACTATTTGTTTGAAGCCAACTCCACATTAAAAGTGTACAAAATGATGTCCACATAAAATGCGCATACGAACATTTTAATTTCACAAAAATTTGGTCCGAAGTCTCAGACAAAATGTGGTACATGCCCTACTGTAGCCCCAAAGAATGCCTTTGAGTATGATATTAGGTTGACACTTCCCATAATAAGCAAAAGAAGCTCAACTTTTGTAAGGGGATCTTAGTGTTTCTCTCTTATCTTTTCATTCCGTACTATCGCATGTGACTGTATCTATGCTTATTATTCTTGGTTCATATATTTTCTACTCTGGGAATAAGGTCTAAAACCTTTTTTACTTTTCATATGAATTAATAATAAAAAGCTTCAAATTCTAAATTCTATTTTAGTCTTTATACTTTCATTTTTATTTTGTTTTGGTTTCTAAACTATGAAATGCTATTTTGATAGTGAATTTCACAATCCTGCCATTGACTTTCCATTGATAATTTAACAGAAACTTGGATTCTTTTAAGAAATGGACACTTGATTTAACCCAATATAGCTTCAAACACTCGTCTGAGTAGAAATTCATGTATTTTACTTTATAAAGAACCAATGTCAATGATTCAATAGTTGTTTATACAAAACACTTGGAAAGCTTATGGACAAAATGAGAAATAAACGTTGAAGTTTGGGACTTTAAACTTGTTTAAACTCCTCCTTGGTTTTGATCTTCATGTTTTCTTTCATTCTGCATTGTTTTGTTTAGTTCCTCAATTTTTTAAATATTCTTATGTGGTTGCTAAAGTTTGCATAAAAAGCACTATTGTAATTGTTTGACAAGAACTTAAAAACTCAACTCAACTAATTAGATGTGATTTCACACAGTTATCTATAAAGATACATGTTAGATTTAATGGTGTTTGGAATGTCTGAGATCTTAGAAATCTAAGCAAGAAATCTATGGGATTAAATCAGTAAATCTTTAATTCTCTCCATTGTTAGAACTAAAAAGAATCTTGAATCCTCTCAAATTTTAGTTGGTAAAAAGAAATGGAAACCTCATAAAATGCAGAGATTTTTGCATTATTTTGATTCTGTTTGTAATATGATCAAGAAGTCAAAAAGGATAGGAGACATCTACTGACTGAAAGGATAGGGAGACATCTACTGACTGACCTACTCCCACTCTCCATCAACCAACATGATATCTGCCTCCCCCTCCTCTCTCCCTTACTTCACTTCAAAACCTTAGTTTTTCCATTATCTTCCCCCACTTAACATCCTTATCCTTTCTCATTGTTTTAATATATAGTTTTAGTCTTTAAGCTCATGAAGTCACTGATTCTTCCTGTTGTTTCCATTTGCTCATATCAGACATGAAGTCACTGATTCATTCATAATGTTGAAAATAACTGTATTGATTATTTTGATGAGAATGTTAGATTATGGTAGCTTAAATATATTCTCAACACTCTTCTTCACTTGCAAGTTTATATGAAATGGATAGATTTGAACAAAAAATCGTTGACGGGCGGGCATATAGTTTAGAGTGAAATACTTGATTCCCCCCGCCCTCGCCCTACTTTTCCTTTCAATTTAGTCTTTATATATTAGACTTCTCCTTAATCTGCTGTCTCTTATGTTTAACTTTTGAAAGAAATGTTATATTGTAGCAAGAAATGGAAGATTGATATGGAAGTAGAGGTAGGGGGAGGAGTCATTAACCCCATTAAGGGGGAGAAAGAATAGAATAATGTGATTTGAAGTGAGTGAATGAAGTCCTAACTAACAGGTAGACTTATTATTATGGTGGGCGTTCTTTGGTTGGTTTTCTTGTTGCAAAACCAGAACGCACTCTGTAACCTTTCTTCTAGTTTGAAAGCCGCTTTTGATTGGTTAGAAAAATGAGATAAGATGGTGTAGCCTTGGAAGAAGATGGGTTTTGACCCAACTTTTTGAGAATTGTACACACAGAAGAAAGCCTTCTTCTTCTTCTGGTGCCTTCCAACTCTTATAGAATAATATAATCAAATACATCATTCTACAGTGTCTTGCACTCACACCTCTGACTCACCAAACAGCACACACAGCCTCACAATCTTCATTCAACTTGCACCAAAAGTTGGGTGCCTTTCATTCTAATCTCTTATCAGTGGGATTCAGATTGGATTGTTTTAAACTAACCAAGCTTAGAACATCTTTTTCTTTGATTCTTTTCTTTGTAGTTGTTTGGCAGGAATCATGATTTCAATACCTTATCTTATACCGTCTTTGTTTGCTTTTAGCTGACATGATTTCGTATGGTAATGTAATCTTTTCTGGTTGTCGTTTGTTACGCTTTTGTAGCGTCGAAGAAAGTACTTGTTGTACCTTGAGATGAGTTGGAACGACTCCTCGTAGGCACGAAAAATGCAGGGTTAAAGATAAAAGCTTGGAATTATTGAGGGATATTTTAAGCAAAATTGTGATTAGCAACATAGTTTTAGGGACAAAACATAGCATAGGATACTGAATCCAAATGAAATAAAATGAATTAGAATCTTATTTTTATTTTTATTATTATTTTTATTTTTTAATGAAGTATAATATGTGAAAACTAAGTCCAAATAAGCAACGACGCGTGGACTTTTTTCCCCTTATCTTTATGCCACATATTTATTGGAATCCAGTTTGGAAATTACTAAAATAACCAAAATTCCATTTCTACCAAACTCTATTTCCCTCTCTTCCACGTGTCACTGTGACATTTGAGCCAAAATTACCTGAATTACCCTTTAATATATAGGGTAAAATACATTTTTGGCCCTCGGAGTATAAATTTTTTATTTGGTCAATAAGTTCAATTCTCAAATAGCATTCTAAAACTCCGCCAATCAAGCGTAGCTTTACGTTTAATCCTATGTGCTTTCTGTAGAACTTTCGATAGAACTTTCCGTAGGACTCTCCACATAGCTGAACATTAGGTTTGATACGAGAGAAAAAAAAAGCATGTAGAAGTTGCCTTATAGAACGGGGTTGTGAAGGCTCGCGAAGTAGACAGCGAACAACATCGTTGGAACTTCTAGAGAAAAGGTTTGGAACTCCCTAACCCAGACCAGGAACTACTGCATTTCGCTCTGCCACTGATGGATCATGGTTAGGTAATGTACAAATTTGAGACGTTCATGTCAACATTTTGCGAAATTATTCAAGGACTAAATTATGAGTTTTTAAAATTTTAGGACCAAATAGAACATTTACTCTTCCTCAAACTCTCGGGTTCAAAAATATATATGTATATATGTTTGGGGGTTGGAATGTTTGTTTATCTACCTTGAATTTCATTTCCCTAGTGTTTAGTGAGGTTGACACTAATTTGACAAATGGTATGTCTAAATAAAAACTTTACATTTATCTTATTTTCATGGGTTTTCCATTCAATTTATTTATATTATAACTTCCAATGTCTAACACCATAAAGTTTAAATTATATTTTTTTTATACAAAAAAAAAAATATATATATTTTAGAGGAATTTTGGTAGTTATGAAACAAAATAAATAAATGTGGGAACACATTTTATCATAATTGCTATAGTTTGCCCTAATAAAAAAATAATTTTTAAAGGGGTCGGGTTGGGTTCTAATTTCTCTCCTCTCCCGCTCTAAAATCAAACTAAAATAAAAGAGAGTTATTTTAATGCAAAATTATTTGATTTAATTATAATAATGAAAAGTCTCATAAAGATCGAAGACAAAAAGGTGTTTGAAAGGAAAGATTCGAAAGGTTGGAAGTATAGGGGACCCCTAAACGAAAGCTCCTCTTTAATTTGATGACATTTTACTTCAAAATCATTTCATAATTTCCCTTTTTTTTTCTCTTTTTTTTTTTAATAATTTGATTTCATGTATGAACTATTCAATTTAAAGCACAACTTTAGTCAATATTATCATATAAATCCTAATAATTTTCACATTCAATTACCTTTTAAATTTAAATAGAAACTTGAAGGTAATTTAAATGTATTAGTCAATTACTAAACCACATTTTTTTTAAGTGAATCCACTATTGGAGTCTGAAAATGTAACCACATGCAACATGTCTTTGACTATCATGACCAATGGGAACGAAATTCTTTATGCCTTTGAGTCCCACATTCTTTTCTAGACAAAATTGGATGTGAATTTACTTCATTATACACGACCAAGGTACATGCAGATGGACCCACTGGATGAGTATCAATCCTCTCTATGTCTAACTACGAGCATGTGCACGCTCATATATATTGAAACTAATGAAAAAAAAAAAAAAGGGATGCAAAATAAAGTAGCGCAACTGTATATCGTACACATCATGCATGATTGAACGAGTAGTCCATGAAATGAATATATAACATGCACGAGGTTCCCTAATATAAGAGAAAATAATTGTTCAATGATATGGTGCAACGTAACACGTGCTCATACATAAACGTTACTCGTAACTCATGGTGACTGATATACATCTCATCTTTCATTTATTCGCACATGACTATCATTCTCGAAAGTTCATGAATAATCACTGTAATTACATAAGTTAAACATACGACATACAAATTTTTTTTAATGTTAAATTAGTAATAGGAGAAATAATTTGTTAGCTTAAAAATTATTACTTTTGCGTACTACTTTAATAGAATAAAGCAAGTAATCAAGTAAATTGGAAGCAATGGTTTTTCTTTTATTTTTTTAATTAATAATTTAATTTTTAACCCTTTTTTCTTTTTAAAGAAAGGTAATAAATTATGAACTCTTTATTAAAGGAAAAGGGTTCAGAAAAAAAAAGTGATTTAATTAATGGCTAATCAAATAATTAAGGAATGAATTAGAAATAAATAAAAGTATATATTATTTCATATAGTTTGAATTAAAATTGTTTTATTAATATTTACTTATACTCTTTAATCTCTTAAATTTTCTATTTTAATTTATAATATTAAATACTATTTAAATATTTTTCATAAAAATCTTATATTTATTGGAGATGTTAATTAACAATTTAAAATTGATGAGGTAATAAATAGGGTGGATGACGTAAGCGGAGAAAGTGATCCCCTCCCATTCTCTATATATATCAGCTCCTCAGGCTCTTCCATTTCCAAACACACATTTCTCTCTCCTCTCCCATTTTCTCTCTCTAGCAGAAAAAAAAAATAATTAAAAAAAAAAAAAAAAACAAAAACAAAAACAAATGGCTTACGTGGCCAAATGTACGAGCTCTCCACCAACGCCGACCACTCTTCCTAACCCCCCCTTATCTTCCTCCGCCACCAACTTCGTGTCGCCTCCCACTTCTCAACAGTCGTCGACGCCGGTCGCGGTGGTTCTCAGCCCCTGCGCCGCCTGCAAGATCCTCCGGCGCCGCTGCATCGAGAAGTGCGTTTTGGCTCCTTATTTTCCTCCGACGGAGCCCCTCAAATTCACCATTGCTCATAGAGTGTTTGGAGCTAGCAATATCATCAAGTTCTTGCAAGTACGCCCACAAAATTTAATTCTTATATTTATTTTCTCTCCCTCTTGTTCGAACCCATGACCTTCTTAAAACCACAATTTAATTTGGCTCATTCCATCGTGCCACAATGCCACAACCTTCAATACTCTGACACCAATTTAAGTTATTAAATTGTGGGTCGTACCAATGGAGAGAGTATTCTTTTTTTATAAACCCATGATCATTCCATAAATTAGATGACGCGGACGTGGGACTTTCATCCTCTAAGAACAACAATTAGATATCACATTACTTTTTATTAACAAGTGGTATCAGAGCATTGAATCAGACACATTTAAGGTTAACTTTTTGAAAGTCAATTTGGTTCGTAAATTATGCAGGAGCTGCCAGAGTGTCAAAGAACAGATGCAGTGAGCAGTATGGTGTATGAAGCAAATGCAAGGCTACGGGATCCAGTGTACGGCAGCGCGGGCGCAATTTGCCAGCTGCAAACGCAAGTGAGCGAGTTGCAGGCACAGCTAGCGAAGGCCAGGGCAGAGGTAGCCAATATGCAGCAACAACAAGCCAACTTATTAGCGTTGATTTGCATGGAAATGAAGCAATCAGCGGAGCCCATTTGGGCATCGCACCTTGCGGATACCAGTTGGTTCCTTGACGATGCTACTCTAAGCGCACCGTGGGAGCCGCTCTGGACATGACCGCAGCCGTTGCATCCATATATATTTAATTTCATTGTAAACCCCAAATCCGATTATTAATAATGTCAATGATTTAACTCTAATGTGAAAGGGCTTCCACTTTTTTAATTATATTTATTTTTTATTTTTTGTAAAAAAAATGCATTTTATTTTATTATAATTTTTAGAGTTAAAAATAATAATTATGGACGAACAATTAATAATAAAAAAAAATTAAACACATTGTTATATACTCGTTTTATTCTTAAAATATTTTTAAAAAATAAATCTACCATTTTTTTACCTCGAAAAATTAAAATCCACCGACCTAATTTACCTTTTTTTAAAAAAATCAAACTAATTACCAGCTAAGTCACGGTAATTGGCCAACAAATTAACGCGTTATTTAAAACAGAAATTACTAATAATGTTAATATCTTAAGATGATTTTTTTAAAAAATAAAAAACAAATCTGTAAATAAGCAAAGCAACAAAATTACTGACGTGTCGGCATGTAAAATATTTGTCTGAAAAATAAAGAAAATTTTATTTCTTTTTTTAGTTATTTTTTTCACAAACATGTCGGCTCATCCAAACGACAACCTTTTTTCTGTTTTTTTTTTTTTAATGATATATAATAATTAAGGAAAAGAAAGATATTGTTGTAAATTTTGTAATTTTGAATTAAAAAAAAAAACAAAAAAACAAAAAATAAAAAATAAAGACTTGTAATTGATGATGTAATTAATAGTTATTGTCTATATCAACAAGATACACATTTCTTTTCGGTGGCTCAATTATAGAAACTCTAAATTTTTCTAGAAACAATTGTATGTTGCCTGACATTTTAAAAAATTTCTAGAAAACATGTGAGTGAAGACAAAATATCTTAAAAGTAATATGATATTCTCGCATGTAAATGTTTGGACTGTCAAATGCTGAATTTAAATTTCAACTCTCGATATGAATCCCGACATTAATTTAGGTATAAAAATTTTGAAATTAATTAATTTAGACAAAAATTGAGAAGATATTTGAGGTTGAATAGTCATTGATAGTCTACTTATTAGGTAAAACGTCCAAATATAAATATTATAGTCACATTATTCATTTTTTTAAATTATAAATATTAAAATTATAAAATATAATTTTAATAACTTAATTTCATTAAATAATTGTACATACACATTTTATAAAAGTGACAATATATTAAAATGTAATTGCATATATAACATTTTCTTTGCAAAAAAAAAAAAAAAAAAAAA
>NC_036638.1:1345068-1385446 GCF_002806865.2 Cucurbita pepo subsp. pepo
AAAAAAAAAAAAAAAAAAAAAACATTAATCAATGATTGAGATAATAGTATTTTTAAAATACACGTAATTGTCGATTCATTTAAATATTATTAAATATAATCATATAAATAATTGTAATAAAAAAAATGTTGGTGTGGGCTATCTAACCTCGGTGTTTTATTCACTAAATTACGTTCTAATGGAGCTTTAACAATTATCAATTAGCCTAATTGTGTATTAATTGAATTAAATATTATACAGTTTGATAGTTTATCGACTTTTTGACTAATTAAATGAATTAAATATCATTTTGGTCTGTGTATTTCATTTTAGTTCATGTATTTTTAATAATACTTAAAATTGGTCATTATTATTAGTTTATCATTAACGTTTCTGGAGAGAAAATTAGTCTCGTATTATTATTTAACTATTTTGATTATAAAAAAAATTGACGACTAAAATTGAATATTATATCATATAATAAATAAATAAATACATTAATTTTCATGACTATATTGACTTGGTTTCAAGACTAGTCTTGTTGTTGGAAGTCAAAATTATGAATCTCCCCTTTCTCATTGAAATGTGAAAGCTTTGAAATATTGAAATTAANTTTTTTTTTTTTTTTTTTTTTTTTTTTTTTTTTTTTTTTTTATCAACTTTTTCCAAACTCAGATTTACAATTAATGTAATAAAGTCAAAGAAAATGACTATTCTTTTTCGTTTTCATTATATTTTGAGATTTTGTTGAAGTTGTAGCAAACACATTAATGATGCTAACAAAAGCATTTATTAAAATAATTTAATATTTTTTATGAGAATATTCATTGATATTAATGCTTAATCAATATATTCTTAAGTTCCACCATAGAGTTTAGATCAAGATATCAATAGTATGAGGATTGTCATATGTATGCTCGACTTTGGTTGCTAGTGCTATAGGTAGGAGTATATTATGGCAAGATCAGTCACCGAGACAAACCAACTCTCCTCCAAGAAGAATTGTGCTATGCCCTCTTTGGTCTTTATAGATGGAAGGAGCTACCGGGTGATCCCTAGGTTGCAACACGTGCCGCTGCCACCATTTCTAGAACACCAATGTCTCACCTGCACAAGTGGCACATTCAACATAGCGTTCAAATTCATGTACCTGCCTTCGAGCCTGCTGCAATTAGCCAACCTTTCAACGACAAAAGGATTAGATGTCCCCCTATAGAAGAATAATATCGTTGATTATTACGTTCAATCTAGAGCGTTGTTATTATAACATAGTTCGTAAGTATGAAAAGACTTGGAAGTGTTCCAATATGAAATGTTTGCAACTTTGCAACTAGGCTTGACCTCTATTTTCCCTTTACAGCATATCCAACTCTTATCTTCTTTTAAAAAAGGGTCTAAAAGGGATGTGACAATTTAATGTTCATACATAGGATTATAAATAAAAAATAATTTAAAATAAATAATGAAAAGAAGGGAAGTTACTATTTCAATCCTTTATTCGCAAAATATAATATTCTTAAAAATTATATAATGCCAGTAAATACCATAACGCCTCGGAACAAAACTAATACTATAACGCTTTAAAATTCTTGTATAATTGAACCAGATCGTCATTCTCACTGCAGCAGATCATCCACACATTATCAACAGCTCAAAGCCTCACAAGCAGCAGAAGGGTTTTTCTATGTTGATATCAGATCCAGAAAGGACTCTGCGTCCACATCGATACCTTAAACTCGTTTATAGAAGAGAACGTAAGCCCTGTCATGCAACACATGATTCTTCCCGATTGTCGTGACAGATGCATCGTCGTATCGCAGCCATTGATCGTTATGGTATCGAACATCTGCTGTGTAATGTCCCTTTGAGGACTCTCTTCCATGATGGGTTATGGTGGCAATAAGTTCATACTTCCTGCCCTGAAAAGATTGCAACCAAGAGAAACAATTAGCGAACACTAACGGACACGTTATAGGGCGTGATCTTGCCTGTTCTACTTTTGGTATCGAAAGACTGGGAAGTAAGAGACAATACCTCTGTGGATGAGGAGATGAGAAGGTTGTGGTTTAAAACCAACTCAAGGGGGAAATGCACAGGCTTATTCAACTTGGTACTTCCATGGCTTCCATAGCCAAAACGCTTCAAATGTAATATCATTATTTTCGACTGTTTCTGTATCTTCATAGATTTGCGAGCAGTCACAACACCAGCCTGGAGAACATATATCTCATTTTTAGAAACATAGGAAAATTGAAGGTAAGTTTAGGGTATGTTTGAAAGTGATTTTGAAATTATTAAAATCACTTCCGCCATGTTCAAAATTACTTCGAAACATGTCTTAATCTTTGATTTAAAAGCTTTTAAAGGCAATATTAATACTATTAAAAATAGGTTTTGAACAATTAAAAGCATGATCAAACATACCCTTGGTTAAGGGTGTCTGCACATAATACACACCCATCAAAAACTTGGATAGAATGCTAACATTTGCTTACTTTTACAACATAATACAAACATTTCAAGGGGCAGAAAAAGTAAAAGAAAGAATGCAATTGCATTGAGAATCATGCATGCGGGAGAACAAAGCAAGAGGATTTTATAGATACGTGCAATACAAAAGTATACCTTCCCAGCAGCTGATGGCCGGTATCCTTCAAGAGTTTCTGGTGCAGAAAATAAACGCAGAGCATCCTCAATTGTGCGAACAGCTTCAGGGTAAATATCAAGATGCAGCGACAGAAATGGCTGACCAGTACCAGAAGGCTTATTTCCTGCCCAATCCCAAGCAAAAATTGGATCAGAGGTATCGAAATCAAGAAAAAGCAAGTGAATATATAAACAGCAATAAATCATTCGGGTTCTAAAAACGGTAAGCAAAAAAGATATCAACTCATTGAATTATAGAGGGGTATCACGAGTAAAAAACATAAGATCAAAACAATAAATACGTTGGTATGGATTTGTATTGGAGAATTGCCTATCCATGCAGTTTAGTTATGCTAAACAATTGTGTCAATTAAAGACGTAAGTACGAGATATTACACAAATTGATGTTGATTCATGACCACAGAGGATGATACAAAATGAATCCAACTTTGACCAGTCATAATTGTGCAGACTAAAAATCAGTCAAATATAAGTAACAGACTAGAAATGGAATTTTTTAAAATGAAAATGTGCTGTCCAGCAAATCAACGAACCAAGTGAATGGAAAATAATCAATGCAACCAATAGAGAAAAACTAGTTGCAAGAATTCAAGGGATAACAAATCAATTGCTAAGAAGCACAATAATTCCAGAAGACATTAGCTAAATTCTAAATGGAAATTACCTTCAATATTCCATTCACATTAAAAGAACAAAACNAGAAAATAAACGCAGAGCATCCTCAATTGTGCGAACAGCTTCAGGGTAAATATCAAGATGCAGCGACAGAAATGGCTGACCAGTACCAGAAGGCTTATTTCCTGCCCAATCCCAAGCAAAAATTGGATCAGAGGTATCGAAATCAAGAAAAAGCAAGTGAATATATAAACAGCAATAAATCATTCGGGTTCTAAAAACGGTAAGCAAAAAAGATATCAACTCATTGAATTATAGAGGGGTATCACGAGTAAAAAACATAAGATCAAAACAATAAATACGTTGGTATGGATTTGTATTGGAGAATTGCCTATCCATGCAGTTTAGTTATGCTAAACAATTGTGTCAATTAAAGACGTAAGTACGAGATATTACACAAATTGATGTTGATTCATGACCACAGAGGATGATACAAAATGAATCCAACTTTGACCAGTCATAATTGTGCAGACTAAAAATCAGTCAAATATAAGTAACAGACTAGAAATGGAATTTTTTAAAATGAAAATGTGCTGTCCAGCAAATCAACGAACCAAGTGAATGGAAAATAATCAATGCAACCAATAGAGAAAAACTAGTTGCAAGAATTCAAGGGATAACAAATCAATTGCTAAGAAGCACAATAATTCCAGAAGACATTAGCTAAATTCTAAATGGAAATTACCTTCAATATTCCATTCACATTAAAAGAACAAAACAAAACCAGACCAAAAAACCATGACCGTATGACATGTGTCCATATACTACCTCTTGCCGTCACCATGCTCGTCAGTTGCCCCCCAAAGATTTCACTAAACTCTGAAGGAACAAAACTCTGTGTTCTCATCACTGCAGATTTGTTCTTCCGCACAACTGTCTCCCATTCATCATCTTCTGCAGAAGCAACTACAAGATATTTATCCCCATTGGTAGTTGAAGACATTCCATCAAGCTTCAGCAATTCAGCATGCATCCGATCCATGACAAAACTTAAAAATTCTTGTGCGTCTTCCTGTCTGGATGAGCAAAATAACAGGAATTTAAGAATCATGAATCAAGCGTAGAGAATATTTTAGAGGCGATCATTGCTTCTAAAAATTATGATAGACATCTCGTTGGGTGGTGTAAGTCTTCTTTTTTATTGAACCTCTAATAAATATTCCCTCAAGTCTTCTTCTAAATCATTGTAAAATCGTTGATAAGGCCGAACAAAAAAAGTAAACAACTTTTATCAAAATACCTATATTATGAAAAAAGTATAAATAAGTTCGATAGAATGCTATAACTAACTTACAACTTTTATCAAAATACCTATATTATGAAAAAAGTATAAATAAGTTCGATAGAATGCTAGAACTAACTTACAATTTTTTTAATCTTTTTCCCCCTTTCCATCTCCAATCTCTATTCACCAAACAAAATAATGCTAACCCCTTAGCAGTATAGAAAATAAACCACTTAGCACTAATGTGGGTTAAGCATTTCAAAACAAATGATAATGAAAAAATTAGTTATCCATAGAAAACCTAACAAAAACATATCAAATACAAAGCGTCGCATATCAATAAATGTTTAGAAACTTAATATGGACCTCATGTGGAAAGAAGTCAACAAAGTAATACAAAGATAATCATAACTCACAGTCATGCTTCTCGCAAAAGATAAAGATCACCAAAATTAAGTACATGTGCAAGGTGCAGAGAATTAAGGTCATATGAAAGATATCTGTGTAATTCCCAGTGCTTGATATTCATCCTACTCTCTAATATTTTCAATTCACCACTGTATCAATGGCTACTTTAAAGCAAACCAAACCAAAGGTAAGAGATGAGCATTGAAATGAAAATATATTGGCAGAACATCCACAAACCTTGGACGTCCCAAGATACCACTGGGCAGATCTGGACTAAAATTTTTAAGAACACCATCAAACATGAGAGGGCTAAAAGGCTTCCCAACATCAAGAGCAGCCATATCCCTGTTCAGTACACTTGAACTGGGTACTTCAAAGGCAGATATGAACTCTACAAACGCAGTTAGTGTAGGATAACCCGCCTGAAAAACACATCTCAAGTCAGAAATTCACCAAAATTAGTAGAAACATCAGTCATCAATCATATTACTACAAATCTATTTGTTTTGTATTTTTCCTCATATCACAGAAACAAAGACCGGAATATAATAGGAAGGGCAAGGACCTTGGGGATTTCACGATTCTTCAAATTTCTCAAGAGATCAACAAAAGAAGAACAGGATAAAAGAGCCTGCAGAGTTGAGTTCAGAAAGCATAAATTCCCTGGGTTAATTAAACCTCGAGGTAGTAGCTTAGTGGAAGAAGTGACAGAAACAACGGATGCCCTTCTGAAATTTTCTTTGGGAACAATTTCTTGCAAGTCATCAATGCTACCATTTTTTTGGCTGTCTTCTACTAACAGTCTTGAAAATTGATTTATAGAATTATTCTGCCTATTTGATTCACATACTGAAGAAGAGACAATGTCGTCTATTTTCGTTTCTGTCGCCCCATTAGTACAACAGGAGCTTTGATTTAGGTGGTGAGTACTTCCATTCTCTTTTGGCACTCCCGATGCCGGGGGAGTGCGATTTTTTCTCCTTTGGACAGTTTTCAGATCAATAGCATCCTTAGCAGCTAAATCAAGGGGCCCCAAATTTACGGATGCTGTTGTAGAACCAGAAGGTCCTTTCAGTTCACTGTCAAGGGAACTACCCGACGATTTTCCATCTGTAAGATTCAGAGAATCAAATTGCATATTTACATTGTTGACCAGGTTTCCGGGATTCACATTCGATTGAGGTTGCATCGATGCAATGGTTTCATCTTCAGTGAAAGACCCAAACAATAGAACCTAATAAAAAAGAGACCATAAGTCCAAAGATCACTAACACACAAATGCATAAACCCTAAACAAATACAATGAAATTATTTAAACCTATTCATCAAAAAAGTATAACCCCACTCATAAAATTTTGTCCTAGGCGATTCAGTGTCATGCAATCGAACCAAAAACGAAACTGATACGTAATAATAAATTGAGAAAGTATGAACATACGAAAAACTCATCTGCACTTTATTTCTTTAACAAGATGGCATTTAGCCAAATGAATAAACTTGTCGAAACATTTGCACGCCCTTCTTATCAAAGAAAACCATCAACTTACTCTACAAAATTTCAACTCAAAAACCAACAAGGACTTACAAAACCAATAAAATTAAATAAACAAACAAATCATACCTTAAAATCGCCCATATCTGAAACTGGATTCAAATTGCAAGGCAAAAAGCCTGAGATCAAAACAGGGGTTTTTACTATAGAGAAGGAGAAAGGGAAGCAGGCATATAGGGGAGGAACCGGAGTGGAAGGCTAGGGTTTTAGAAGACCCTGAAGGATGAGGAGAAGATAAAAGCAAACCACCGACTGAAGACATGAAAAGAGAAGAAACTGATAAGTGGGTGAAGAGAGAGAGCGTTTGATAATGGAACCCTCTCTATGGCCCTCCTCGCCGACCAAAACCACAGCACAGGGCATCGACTGCGCGCCTTCAAGACGATGAAGAAGAAGATGATGAACGGAATTTCGTCCCCCAATCCGTTTTTAGGGCTTTGAAAGTAAATTTGGCAATCTGGAACCCTAGAGATATTTATAGTAATTGTAAATCTTTAATTTAACTTTTACTTTTTACTTTTTACTTTTTTTTCTTTAATCTAGAATTAAATGTTCAAAAACACATTTAAATATAATTATCTATACGACATTATAAAAAATAATTAGAATCTAATTACAATATTTATATATAAGTTAGAATCTTCATAATAATTATTAGCTAATTAATATTTAATTACTTTGAATTAATTTTTATGTTAAATGGATTATAATTATAATTTGTTCCCATACAGACTCGAACCATTGCCAAGGAGAGAAATTCTACCCTCGGCCACTTTACACTCAAGGGTCAATCTCCATTTGATTCGAGAAAACCTTTACACACCTCCGTTACCCTTTTGAGAATCGACGCCCCATAAAAACTATTTATTCGAGATGTCTCTTGGCTTAGAAATTTTGATACAATGATAGATGTCTCTTGTCTCATGATTGTACGAACCTATGTATGAATAAAATTAAATGTCGGAGAGTTTCTTTGTTTTTCTTATACGAAATACTTCGTTCTTGTCTTCAATCGACGTGGGATCCCATGAGTAGATTTGTCGAGTTGCAAAGCTAGGTGAGATGAACACGGATAGATATCAAAGTGTCCAAACTTGTGCAAGGAATTAGACAGTGATATACACAATTAATCAAACATTTCTACCAACAAAGCTTGGCAGGTCACTTGATTGAATGCAGAAACACCCATAGAACAGCCACAACAACAGCAAAACGATTCATGGAGTATTGAAGTTGATCCTAACAGTACAGAATTTACCCCAAAACAGAACCCAGTAGACAGAGACAGTGCAGTGAAGAATTGAACTTGGATCCGATTACTAAATCAAACATGGGCTGAATTAACAGGTTTGAAAAGCGGCTCCGGCGGTGGCGGAGGATGGGCGAGACCGCTACCGGGAGGCGGCGCCGGCACCCCAAAGACCTGGGCATTAGTCCGAATGTCCTGTCTCCCTTTAGCTCTGCCTAGGAAGTAACAGCCAAAACCAAGCAAGAAGCAGAAGAGAATCAACGGCAGGGAGATGACCACCACCATACCCATCTCTGAATCACAGGCGAAGAAGAAGGATTTGGGTGTCAAAATATATACAGAGAAAAGGGGAAGAAGAAGAAGAAGAAGAAGAAGAAGAAGAAGAAGAAGGATCTGAGCTTGGTCAGAGTTTGATATGTTTATATCCTTGAATTTGATCCAACGGTCGGCTTGTCTTTGAAGCTTCAACGGTCACTTTTTCAGACAGAGACAGCCATTCAAATGACAGCTAAATAAATGCTTTCTTTCTTTCTTTCTTATCTTAAAGCTTCTTATTCCTTCTCTTTGTTCAATCATTTCATCCTCACTTCCAGAATCTTCCTCTGCACCTTTATTTAAGCTAACTCAAACATTAAAAATTACGTGCGAGTAGAAATCTACGTAAATTAAGCTAAGTCTCAAGATGGGTCTCGTGCTAAAGACGAAAAAGTTCTAATTTGTATGCGTTTTGGGGAAGAATGCTTGCAACGCTCATTTGAGATGTTATAGTACAACGTATAGATGCTTGTGTATGTACGTGAATTAGCTTGATTAACTATAGTTTGAGCGTCTAAATGTTAGTGAAGTGTCTCAATGTTGAAACCTTGAGAAATTTTGACTTGGACACCGTCTTCTCTTTCACTTGGTGATGATATTTGGTGATAAGGATGAAGCCCCTATTAATTATAGACCTTCATTCCGAGTTGTGGAACTAAGTTCTTTCGTTTTAAGTGAGCTAGACAAAAATACCAGATTAACCCAATATTATTGAAAATACCGTTAAAGCTACGAGCTAATAAACCAATTTGAACACTGCTCTACTGGAATTAGNAAAAAAAAAAAAAAAAAAAAAAAAAAAAAAAAAAAAAAAAACTGGATTTAAGAAGCTAGAGCTTAGTGGAAGGATGAATTACTCATACTATTATTGATATTTTTATTTTGAAAGTTTGAGATATTTTTGAATGTTTTTATAATTAATTATATATATATATATAAATAGTTTAACCTAATTGATTCATGGAGGAAGGAGGTGAAAGATGAATTTGATCCCATATAAATTATTTGAAATTATAATTACCAAACCAAAATTAGGGGAACAAAAAAGAATGTTAATTCGAAGACGAATTGGGATTGAATTGTTTTTCAGTGGGTTACAAGAAACAGAACAGTTTTCTTTCGAATCGTAAGCACGATGGCGATTCTCCTCAGTTTCAACAATTATGGGGTCCATCTTCGCCGGCCGCCGCCATATCCCCTCCGTCTCTCAAGCTGCTGCAATCGTACAGCTTCGTCGGTACTTGCTTCTCCGGAGAACTTCATCAGCAGGAAGATAGGGATTTGACGGAGCTGGCCTTTGCAGCTCCTCGGACTTCCAGCCATGTCTTTGCATTCATTTTCGCTCTCTCTCTCCTTGTCGTCGCTATCTACAGCTCTCTCAAAGGCGGCGGCAACCTCACAGGAGGCTTTATTGAGGAGGTATTTCACTTTCAGTTTCTATTTTCAAGGCCATTTTCTGTGATTGGAAGTATCAGCGTTTGTGGTTTGAATTCGCTCGCCTAGCTTTGGCTCGTGTTTAGGTTATAGAGAAAGGGTAATATATATTGAATATTAGTTATCTTATTAGCTTCGTTGGATTGAGATTTTCAGCTAACTTTATACCATTTTAGGTTAGAAATCAGCTGTATATTTAGTATTTTTAGTAGATGACCATCTTGTGATTTCATATATGACTTCGAAACACTGTTTTGGTGAGATTCCACGTTGATTGGGGAGGAGAACGAAACATTTCTTTTATAAGGATGTGGAAACCTCTCCATGCGTTTTAAAAACTTTGAGGGTAAGCCCAAATAGGACAATATCTACTAGTGGTGAGCTTGAGCCGTTACAAATGGTATTAGAGCCAAATACCGGACGGTGTGTCAGCAAACACGTTGGGCCTCGAGGGGTGGATTGAGGGGTCTCACATTGATTGGAGAAGGAAACGAGTGCCAGCAAGGATGCTGGGCCTCGAAGGGGGTGGATTCTGAGATCCCACATCGATTGGGGAGGAAAACAAAACATTCTTTATCAAGGTGTTGAAACCTCTCCCTAACAGGCGTTTTAAAAACCTTGAGGAGAAGTCCGAAAGGAAAATCCTAAAGAGAACAATATTTGCTAGCGATGGGTTTGGGCCGTTACAGTTTTTCTAGAGCTATTGCCTTCAACAATAGTGGTATAGCTCGTTTGTATCAGAAATTTTTACCCTGTCATCGTGTTTCCAAACCCCACATGAATGATGACGATCTTCACTTCAACTTCAATTCCCTCGTCTTCTTTTTGCACTTCTAAGCTGTAACTCATCCTGTAGGAAGCATTTGGATCAATTATACGTCCAGTTAACTGTGTCTGGGCTATACAAGTGTGGTTTCTTGGTTATCAAATTTATCAATGCATGTTTGCATCTCAGAGATGTTAACTACGCACATAAGGTTTTTCGTGAAGTCTTAGAACCAGATATCTTGTTGTGGAATGGCATCATAAAGGGCTACACTCAGAACAATATTTTTGCTGGTGCTATCAGAATGTATAAGGATATGCAAGTGTCAGGGGTGAACCCAGATTGCTTCACATTTTTGTATGTGCTTAAAGCGTGCAGTGGAATGTCGGTCGAAGGAATAGGTAAACAGATGCATAGCCAGACGTTTAAATATGGCCTTGGATCAAATGTGTTTGTGCAGAACAGTCTTGTGTCAATGTATGCTAGATTTGGCCAAACCTCATCTGCTAGGCTCGTCTTTGATAAGTTACATAATAGAACTGTTGTTTCGTGGACGTCCATCATTTCTGGGTATGTTCAAAATGGCGATCCCGTGGACGCGTTGAGAGTTTTCAAAGATATGAGGCGAAGTACTGTGAAACTTGATTGGATTGTCCTTGTTAGTGTTGTGACAGCCTACACAGACATGGAGGATTTGGGGCAAGGAAAAGCCATTCATAGCTTAGTGACTAAATTAGGTCTAGAATTCGAACCCGACATAGTGGTCTCGCTCACTAACATGTATGCTAAATGTGGACGGGTGGAAGTTGCTAGATTTTTCTTTAATCAGATGGAAAAACCAAATTTACTTTTGTGGAATGCTATGATTTCTGGTTATGCAAAAAATGGATATGGTGAAGAAGCAATCGAGCTATTCCGTAAGATGATTTCAAAGAATATCGGGGTCGATTCTGTTACTGTGAGGTCTGCTATTCTAGCCGTTGCCCAAGCGGGGTCTCTTGAACTAGCAAGATGGTTGGATGGTTATATCTCTAAGAGTGAGTACCGAGATGATGTTTTTGTGAACACAGCCCTTATAGATATGCATGCAAAATGTGGAAGCATATGTTTTGCTCGTAGTGTTTTCGATAGAATGGTCGATAAAGACGTTGTCTTATGGAGTGCTATGATTATGGGGTATGGATTACACGGTCATGGACAAGAAGCCATCGACCTTTACAACAGAATGAAGCAATCAGGAGTTCGTCCGAACGACGTTACTTTTGTTGGCCTTCTCACAGCATGTAAAAACTCGGGTCTTGTAAAAGAGGGATGGGAGCTTTTCCACCAGATGCGAGACTACGGGATTGAACCGCATCACCAGCATTACTCTTGCGTGGTCGATCTTCTGGGACGTGCAGGCTATTTGAATCGAGCTTATGATTTTATTATGAGCATGCCCATTAAACCTGGAGTTAGTGTTTGGGGGGCACTTTTAAGTGGATGTAAGATCCATCGTCAAGTGAGGTTGGGAGAGATAGCTGCAGAACAGCTTTTCTTATTAGATCCATATAATACAGGTCATTATGTACAACTCTCAAACTTATATGCTTCTGCCCATTTATGGAACCACGTGGGGAACGTTCGATTAATGATGACACAGAAAGGATTGAACAAGGACCTCGGACATAGTTCGATTGAGATCAATGGAAATCTCGAAACGTTCCATGTTGGAGATAGATCACATCCGAGATCGAAGGAAATCTTTGAAGAACTTGATAGATTGGAGAGGAGATTAAAGGCAGCTGGTTATGTTGCTCATATGGAATCTGTTCTACATGACTTGAATGATGAGGAGATTGAGGAAACTCTTTGTAACCATAGTGAGAGGTTAGCAGTTGCTTATGGCATCATCAGTACTGCTCCTGGAACTACACTTAGAATAACGAAAAATCTCCGTGCATGCGTTAATTGTCATTCGGCGATAAAGCTAATATCGAAGCTTGTCGATAGGGAAATAATTGTTCGAGATGCGAAACGCTTTCATCATTTCAAAGATGGAGTTTGTTCGTGCGGAGATTTTTGGTGAAGCTTGGTTAGTATTCTTTACTTACATCAACCTTACACGTAATGAATTTGCTGATTTTCTTTTGGCCTATACTAACCATCATTGATTCTGATGTGAAATTGAAGAAAGTCCAATTTTTCTGTGAAATGGTAACCAATCCATTGCCCCTTCATGTGCCTTTTTTTCAATGTTCAAGTTTGATCTATTATAATTTTCTGTTTGAGATGCTTCCGAACATTCTATTTTAGTTATATTGGAGAAAAACATGTCAAACTTCTGTTATGCATTTTAATAAGAATTCTACGTGGCATCACATGAATTTATGTGATAATTTTTCTTGAAGTTAATGATTATAAATCAATAAAGATGGTTGAAGTTAATTGATTCACTCGCGAAGTTTAGGATTTAGAACGATAGAACTCTGTGGTGATTTAGAACGATAGAACTCTTAAAGTTTAGGATTTAGATTGATAGAACTCTGTGGTGGTGCCTAACGGCGCCCTAACCTAGATCTCAAAAAGGGCCCTAACCTAGATCCCACAAAGGGCCCTAACCTAGATCCCACAAAGGGTTTTGGTCAATTAAGACAACAGACCAGTGGTTATGGAAGTTGAAATTTGCTAAAAAGTGTGTAACAACTCACCTACCGAATCAACTAGCTCAAAAAATGGATGGTCTCGCGATCTATACCCGACTCTTTGTACAAATTAGTTTATCAATCTATTGAGCCATCCAACCATCTATCTTTTGATTTTACAATAACATAAGAAGTAGTCTCTCTAAACTTTTCTTAAATTTTTGGTTTGCAAGAATTAATGTCATTATTTCTTTAAATTTAATCACAAGTTTTACAATTTACAACCTCTTAGTATTAAAAATCATCCAGCGAAATAAGTTGCAAACAACTTTTCAAGTTCTTAAAATCTTAAAAGTGGAAGGTGGTGGGATTGTCAACATTTAGCAATGGCTAATGGATACTCATTGACCAATTGAGATTGAATGGCTCACAACATGAAAGCTGGTGTTGGGTAATATGATTGAACTCTTCCAAAGATTCAAAGGGAAAATAATGGGTTTAGTTAATGATGAAGAAGATTGTGGTTTTGTGGTTAAAGGAGCTGCAACTCAAACACTGTTCACTGAAATTTCAAGTGTTCAAAACCACTATGTCCTAATCAAAGCGTAGACTAAGTCAATATCAACCACTCACCACCTCTATATTCATCACATGCTTTCCATTAGGGTTTAAACTTTTATTATGGTTTGCCTCTGCTCCTAACTTTCTTTTTCTTTTGTTATTATTGTTTTCTGTACACTTTTCTAGAGTCCACATTATTTATTAACCTCTAGAGAGTTAGGCTTTTGAAATTTAAACCATTTACTTTAGTGGTTAAATCATAGGGAACAAAAAAAGAAAACAAAACATGTTAAGAAATGTTGAACTCTAAAAACATGTTTTTAAGCTTCGATTTCTAAGCAACCATATTTATCTATATTGGCTGTTAAGAACGTGAAACTCACTTATTTTCCCCCACAGTTAATTCAATCCAAAAGGCACGAAGAAGATCTTCAAACACGAGATCCTATAGACTCCCATTAGAGCAAGCAACATTGAATAAGTCTGTGTCAAACTCACAACTCTACAATTGGATCCACACCTACCCAATTCATTAAATAAGCAGGCACATGGCGTTACCTGAAGAAGCAAGTTTAATGTGGTTGAATACACCACTTAGATGCAGGCAGAGGGGAACTGACTTTTTGACCTGAAAAGAAGAGTTCAAATGATTCAGATCACACCATTAGATTAAGATATTCAAAACAAAGCACATTCTCCATGAACAAGCCTTTGGATTGGACTCATGCATAAGTGACATTTTTCCCAATCACTTTTCTTTCTATTTGGACAACTTATTTGCTTTCAAACTTAGTTACCCATTCAAACTTGCAAGACCCATTAGACAAGACATAAGAGGTGAGCAGATGAAGACGACATCTCACCAATCAACAATTTCATGGTCCATATAAAATATATCTAAAAGAAATTCAAGTAAAAGAAGAAATCAAGGGCTATCAAGGGCTACATTTTATTTTCACGGATGTAATAAAATAATTCTTAGATATTAACTTTAACATTTCTCCGATGAACAGGCATCTACGATATCTATACATCATATCAAGTTGTTAATTTCTCACATGACAATTGACTTTGAATAAGAAGAGCCTGTGGTAACTCGTTCACTTGAAAGAACTTTTCACATCAAACCCCACAAAAACACTTCTAAAAAACAACTACAAGCACAAAATCCATTCCAAATTCTATACTACAATTTGAAGAGTTGATGAAAAGAGTACATACAACTCCTTTCTTGTCATAAAGAAACACTGTGATTAGAACAGCCATTAATTTGGCCTACTTCAGCTTGTTTACGCAAAGGACCACACTTGTGAAAGCTAAGTTCCATCCCATTTTAAATTTTCTACCACTTCGTTTTAAAATCGAACACAGACATAAAAAAGCAAAAAGTAAAGGCAAACTCTCTCATAATTAGATGCATGCATTTATTAGTTGACAGTTCAGCAAACTTAGCTATCAGAAAGATTGAATCAAGATCCAAAATGGATGTTTCAAAAACAAAACAAGTACTGGTCTTGACTAGAAATGGTAGGGATTTTAGTGCACAAAAAGATGGGGGAAAAAAAGGACGGATCAACAACGCATGCATTTAGCTAAGCTAATCTTAGTTCACATTTCTTTTCTGCATTCTGTTTCATTGTTTGAAGGGTCAGTTTCAAATAATTATGCGTCTAAATGTTGAATGAACGGTAAGTGTTGAAAGGCAAAAAATGTGCATGATTATGATCAAAGAACCTAGTTTTGTTTAAAATGGATTCATATTCCTGGGTGCGGTGGGGCAACTAAAAAATCCAAACTTCTTGAGTGCTACCTAGCTAGGCACACCAAAGTGAGATCTTGCAGATCAGAAAAACAACAGTCGGTCGTGAACTTGGACAAAAAACATGATAACAATTTGCCACAACTTTGTCCACATGATCCAGAGAAGGAGAAGAACAAATGTTTAAAGCTGGAAACAAAACATAATCATAATTTGTCAACTAACAAAGGAATATATAAATATATTAGTCAGATAATGGGAGACAGTTCATTTCCCAGCCTCCCCTAAAATGCATATTTCACCAACTTTCGGGAAGTAATTATAATTGTTCAGTAGAATAAATAAACAAAACGACAAAGATAATGGGAATGATTGTAACAAAAATGAACAGAGTACTGTAATTGCATATTTGGCAAGTGACATGAAATAAAGTCATTGTAACTATGCTCAACAATCATTTTTGTAGAATGCCTACGTGTGGTTTCTTGGCTTTGACGATAATGCTAAATTTTACATTGCTTTTGTTGGCATTGCCCTCCAGATTTCCTCCAATATTTTACAATCAAAAGAAGGCTTAGACAAAAATGATTAGGAAGAGATTCTTTAGTCCTTAGATTTTTCGGCTATAAAGAAGATAAAAAAACAAACGATCACTGAAGAGGAATATTATCAAAAGTGGGGATAGGGAACATGATAAGGATTCACATTTCATAAAGTTTGTCCAACCAATCCTTCTTCTAATCCCATTACAACACAGGTGGCAACCCTCGTCCCAAGCTGTGATGTCCCACATCGGTTGGGGAGGAGAACAAAACACCTTTTATAAGGGTGTGGAAACCTTTTCCTAACAGACGCATTTTAAAGCCTTGAGGGGAAACCCGAAAGGGAAAGTCCGAAGAGGACAATATCTGCTAGCGGTAGACCTGGGCTGTTACACAGCTAATCTACTCGTCGTCATCGACAAGCAAGCGATAATTTCTCGACTTCTTTCCTTACCCTTCTTCATTTCCTTCTTTAACCATACAATTCTGGGTTCTATTCCTATAAGGTCCACCTAAGATTTTATGTTAAGGCAATGTTGAAGTGATTGGATTTAAGAACTTTACACAGCTGAAAGAGAATCCTGCAGTCCCCAAGAGCAGGCAATTGATGGACAGGAGATGCCCCATGATGTAACTTAATTCGTCGGTGTTAAAGTGGGGATGGAGGATAGGGGTAGAGCTCCAACACAATGAAGAGTCCACTAAGCTAAAGAGCCAAAAATGGATTAATTTATTGGTGGTCGGTCTCCTTCTAGAAAACATGCAATCATCATTTCGGTTTTTCACCACAAATGGGCGGATGAAGTCTGGAATTCACACTACAAACTTAATATTTTGATAAAAAAGCAAGAGATTGCAATATCCATACCCAATTATCACAATCTTAATTTTATAATCACAAAGGGGAGGGCTTTGCCTCTGAAGAGGAGCAGATCTCAAACGCAGTTTTCAAAATGATTTTGCATATAAAACTTACAGGTCATTTTCATCCCAACAAGCCCAAACCTCTGACAACCTTAAATAGCTTCACTTTTGTAACGCCACAAGTCAAAATATAAGTTGAGGGCATGATAGATGTTGTCAGCACAATGAAAAATCTAGGAGGTACTCACTCAGGAGGACGAACCATTAGGCAAATTTTGATTGGATCCCAAAACTTTGCCTATTTCCATTGAAGAATGCTGCAGGACACAGTTATAGGAAAGAAAGAAAAAAAAACGGCATCAGAGTACAATATTTAGTGTGCCACATGATGTAGATATTGACTAATTTTCCTGTATTTCATTTTCTTGAGAGAGCCAGAGTTGAATTGGTATGTAGCATAAAGGAAAGAAGGGAAAGATGTAAACTTCTGATTGGTTGTCACAAACAAATTGCAACAAAAAGGAAGGAATGCAATAATTGCCACTGAGATTGTATTTTAATGGTAAATAACAATGTAAACAAGATCGAATCTTTCAAACCTGTGGAAGTGGATAGGTGTAAGAGTGGTGTTGAGTTCCACCAAGAAGGTGTCAGCCCCATGTTCGCTCTCCTTTCCCCTTGCTTAACCCGTAAGAGTGGCCCCGACACAATCCCCATCATATCTCTTCTCCCTAAAAAGCATGCAGGCAGTTAAATATCACGTGTATGATGGACCCTCTGGTGACCCTCTGATCCTTCTGTCTTCGTCTCCAATGAATCAACATGGGCCACTCTCCTCTGACTGAATCTGAAACTAGATACGCAATGTTAAATTCCGACAATAATAGGATTCAAGGATTAGAGTAGCCTCATCATTAATGTCAGTGAGACACAAGCATATGCATTACCAGTCAGAGAAAAGGCAGAGGAATACGTTCTCCGGCCAAGGCCTTGCCTTGCCTTTTTTTCCTTTTCTAAAAATGGGAAACAATCCTTAACAAGGTTAATGAGAACCTGTTTGTCTTTCGTGGGAAAAGCTTAACTGTTTAAAAAAGTGCAAAGATTTCTCCCAACTCTTCCCTAAGTAGGCAGTCTTCATACGTATTCTCCTAACTGAAGTCTAGTTGACTCGGCCACTATCATCTTAACCTCCCTTTAAAACCACCTCCAATTCAGCCTTTTCTAGGCCCTCCTACACCTCCTCTGCCTTTTTCTCCTCTTTAGAAATAACAAAAACATGTTACCAATCCTTTCTTCTTTAACTTCAGAGACTTGTAGCCAGAGAAAATTACGATACCCACCAGTTAGTTTCCTCAAACAAACCAACATGCTTTCCATCCGAAGCTTCATGATTTTGTTCCTGAGCTGTATTGCTGTTAGGATGAATCTATGCTTCACAGGCATCCCTTTTTCGCTAAGAATGCTTTACATCAACGGCCATTTTGAATTTGACAAAGTGGAATTTGCTGCAAGAGATTTTGGTAATAGATATCAATACTACCCTGCAGCAATACTGCATCCATCATCGGTTTCTGATATCGCCATGACAATAAAGCATATTTGGAAGATGGGACCTGGTTCAGAGCTCACAGTTGCAGCTAGAGGCCATGGCCACTCACTTCATGGCCAAGCACAGGCCCACCAAGGAGTCGTGATTAACATGGAATCACTCCAGGGCCCTCAAATGCAGGTTGTTCATACCAAAAGCTTCACATACATCGATGTTTCTGGAGGGGAGTTATGGATAAATATCCTGCAGGAGAGCTTGAAATATGGACTAACACCAAAATCATGGACAGACTACCTACATCTAACGGTTGGGGGTACTTTATCCAATGCAGGGATCAGTGGACAGGCATTTCGACATGGCCCTCAGATCAGCAACGTTCATCAGCTGGAGGTTGTAACAGGTTCGTTGCCATATACATTATACTATACATATATAAAAGTAATGTGATAGGAAATCCATGCAAGGTAAATGGCGAACGCCATTTCCTGGATGCTATATTGTTATGGTAACTGACAAATGGAGTGAAACTGACTTCAGGAAAAGGGGACGTGGTAAACTGCTCAAAGGAACAGAACAGTGACCTCTTTTACAGTGTTCTTGGAGGGTTAGGCCAATTTGGAATTATCACACGGGCAAAAATTCTACTTGAACCAGCGCCAACAATGGTAAGATTAGTGGTCTAAAGTAACTATGAAGGGCTGTTCTAACCCAATTCTTCTATCCTTGACAGGTAAAATGGATAAGAGTATTGTACTTTGACTTCACAACATTTACCAGAGAGCAGGAGCTGTTAATATCTGAAGAAAATACATTCGATTATATTGAAGGATTCGTGATAATAAACAGAACTGGTCTTCTAAATAATTGGAGATCATCATTCGATCCACAAGACCCTGTTCAAGCAAGCCAGTTCAAGTCTGAAGGAAAAATTCTTTACTGCCTAGAATTGGCAAAGTACTTTCACCACAACAAGGACAACAACAATGTCGATCAGGTGAAGTATCCATACTAAATAAATCTATGTGAAAAATGTGAAAAATGTGAAAAATGTGAAAATAAATGGCAGCTACATGAACATGCTTTTACCATGCAGGAAGTCAAGCGGTTGTTGTCTCGGTTGAGTTATATCCCATCAACGCTTTTCATATCAGAAGTTACATATGTGGAATTCCTGGACAGAGTTCAAGTATCAGCCGTGAAATTACAGTCAAAAGGGTTGTGGGAAGTCCCACACCCATGGCTGAATCTCCTAATCCCAAAAAGCAAAATAAAAGAATTTGCAGAAGGGGTTTTTGGCAATATCCTGAAGGAAACAAGCAACGGCCCTGTCCTAATCTACCCGGTTAACAAATCAAAGTAATTAATGATCTAACAAGTTAAATGTTCTTGCAATATGCATTATATTATATTATATTATACTGATTCTATTAATTATTACTGAGTTTCAGGTGGGACAATAGAACATCCGTAGTTATTCCAGAGGAGGATATTTTCTACCTGGTTGCATTTCTAACCTCTGCAGTTCCCTGTTCTAGAGGAAACGACAGCTTAGAATACATCTTAACACAAAACACGAGAATTCTGGAATTCTGTAAAACAGCCAATCTAGGAGCGAAACAATATTTGCCACATTACACTACAAGGAAAGAATGGCAGGCCCATTTTGGGCCAATGTGGGAAACATATGTAGAGAGAAAAATGGCTTATGACCCGTTGGCAATACTTGCTCCAGGTCAAAGAATATTCAAAAAGGCTAAACCCTTGTCATGATGCCTCCCACACTTGAACTGTAGATGTACAAGTATATTCTGCGCCTTTTCTCCTTAGAGTATAGGTTATAACAAGGTAACTGCAGAATGATTCAAATTTGATTAAAGAAGGTGTCAAATAAAATACGGATTTATCAAGTAAATTTGGGAAGGGGTGAGAAACAATGAAGGACAGTAGATGTAGATATCAATTGTGTAGTGTAATACAGCATTACATATATGATAAATCCAGGAAAAGACTGTGTCCTCATCATTTTTTATAAGATATTGATAGTTCAGAGGCAGTAATTTTTGTTTACCTAAGGCATCTCTGCATCTACATATTCATAGCTTCAACTGAACTCAAAAGTTTCCATACTTATACCAACTGGTTGTCATGAGTAATGAACTTCAGAAGTTTCACTATAAATCTAAAATTTATAAGCATTTTTAGTCTTATTCAATTAATTCTCTGCATTTCCGACGGCGGCGACTTAAACCGAAGCACTAAACCCAACATGACACAGACTCGCGCCATATACTTAAACCAATTATCTGCTGCTGCATTGAGGGTTAATTTCTCTATATACTTGACCCAACATGAAGATGTTTTTAAAATATTCTTTTTCCATTTTAATCTCTCAAAGAATGGCCTTAACAGTCACCAATTTCTCTTGAAGAATTGAGAAACAAAATGTTTACAAACAACCAACTGAAAACCAAGTAGAGAAGCACATCATCCTCATTCACCCGAGTTTGATAAAACAAGAGTTCTAACACCGATTGGAGAAAAAAGAAATTAACAGTCATATGATCCGATATCATCATCCTTCAAAGTTTAAAAAAGAATGCACTAGCCAAGGGAAGAACTAATCTATCTTTTGTTATATATATATTTTCACTTCTTGGGCCTTCTACATCCTTCTAAGCCCACAAGAAAATGAAATAATGATAAGGACCTGAAGGCTTAATGCTTCGCTTTGGTTGGAATGACATTCAAAATCTTAGATGAAAATATTAAGGAGCTTTGGTAGGTAGCATTAATGCTTCGCTTTTCTATCTTTTGACATCTTTTGGTACATTGGTAGAGAATCACATAGGTTCGTGGTGGGGTCCTACAACATTTTCCCCCCATTTCATGTGCAATCCTTTGCATACTTTTCAATGTAATCCTACAACAAAAAATAACCCCATGGTTGCCCAAGCTTTGGATTCAATTAGGTTGTTGAGATCTCAATTTTATAAAAATATTATTTTTTAAGTACAATAAATGTAAGGATATAGATTTCAACTTCTAACCTTAAAAAAGAGTACCTCTCAAAATTTCTCTAATTTGCTCTTCATTCTCATGTGTCTAAAAACCTCTAGAAAGTAAAAAGAACTCACCAATAGCGATTCCAGTACAAAAAGGTATTAACGTTACGTCAATTGGTATTAGAGCCTCAGAATATACTTGGGTTTAGTGGCTACTAATACCAGAAAAAAGGACGAAAAAAAAAAAAAGCAGGCTTAAGTAAGCCAGCATACCTGTTCCCTCCCTCCAGGGTACTTATTTCTATCTTTCTCCAATTTTGAGTCATACTGTGAGATCTTGCATGACTAAACCTTTTTTATAAGGTTGTGGAAATCTATCTCGAGGAGACGTGGCTCGATTTAAAAACTTTGAGAGGAAGCCTGAGAAGCCCGAAAGGAAAAGTCCAAAGAAGACAATATATGTTACTGGTAAACTTGAAATGTGAAAATCTTTCTCGAGGAGACGTGGCTCGATTTAAAAACTTTGAGAAGAAGCCTGAGAAGCTCAAAAGGAAAAGTCCAAAGAAGACAATATATGTTAGTGGTAAACTTAAAATGTGGAAATCTTTCTCGAGGAGACGTGGCTCGATTTAAAAACTTTGAGAGGAAGCCTGAGAAGCTCAAAAGGAAAAGTCCAAAGAAGAGACTAAGTTCCAAAGGTGGGTGCCGGGGTGGATATGAGGTGGTGTACCAGCAAGAACGTCACACATCGATTGGAGGAGGGAACGAGTGTCAATAAAGATGCTGGCCCTGAAAGGAGTGGATTGTGAGATCCCGCATGGATTGGGATGTTCTAGTAGAACAGAAAACCTCACCCCGGTTCCTACTAAATGTCATATAGAAAGCAGTTCCATTCAATTCTGTTTTAAACAGTAAAGAAGTAATTACAGAGAAACACGCTCTGTTTATAAATAACAAACTTACATCTCTTTTCCACTCATCTTTGTTTTACAGGAAACTCATATGCTCCAAGTAGGTCAGAATTGCGTTAATCGGGTAGTGAATGCGGGCTCAATTTCAATTTCAATTTCAATAACTCAAAGACAAAGTTATATAATTGAATAGAATAGCAAAAAACATCACCAACAAATTCAATCAATTATACATCGTTTCATTTTCAAAAGTTTCTGTAATCAAGCATCATCAACTCAACATAAAACTCTTAGAACTTTGATCGTTAAAATTCAACGATCACAAAAGGATCGATGACTGAATCTTATTCAGAATTAATGGAAAAGAGGCAAATGTAAAATTTCTTTCAAGGATTGGCAAAAGAGAAAGAAAAGAAAGAGAAGACCTGCCGTCGCGTCGCGTCGCGTCGCCAATGAAGGCTTCCGAAGAACTCTACACTCCGATTCGGAGACCCTTGCAGGAAATAGGAATTCGCGGGAGAGAGGCCTCTTCACAGTCTATTAATAGGTTACACGTGTCAAAATACCCCTTTTTTAAGCATTTAAATTTGAGTTTTAGTTTTAAACTTTTTCGATCTAATTCTAAATATAATAAAAATATTATCTTATACGTTGAATAAATTATATAACGAAATTAATTATTAAAAAAAAAAAGGAATAGACCTTTTTTTTATTTGAAAATATTTTTTTTAGATTTTTTTTTTTAATTTTAAAATATTTTTGAATCAAAAGTACTCACAGAAGTCCTCCAAAAGATTAGATTATTTATGTTAAATCTGTTAGAGAGAGAAACGAAATATTCTTTACAATAACATGGAAACATCTTCTTATTGGACACATTTTAAAACTGTGAGACTGACGGCGATACGTAACCGACCAAAATAAACAATATCTACTAGCAGTGGACTTAAAGTATTATAGATGATATTAAAACAGTGTGCCAATAAGGACGTTGAGGCTTGAAGGAGAGTGAATTATGAGATCCAATATTGGTTGATTGGAAAGGGAAATGAGATTAATTACAGGAATCTCTTTCTAGGTTAGCGAGAGGGAGCGGGCTTTCCTATAGTAGTCCTGCTGCAGCCTCTAACTTTTTTTTTACCCGTAAGAGCAGTACGTACTAGGCCAAAGCGAACAATATCTTACTAGTAGTGGGTTTAGGATGTTACAATTTCTCATTCATAATCTTATTCTCGTCGTAATCCTTGGAAGCTATAAAAATTTGATTTTTCCATCAAATGATTTAACTTTAGTGATAAAGTTTGCACCTAAAATTCAAACTTTGCTTAAAATTTATATTTCTACTTTATCATTATTTCATTTTCTTTTTAAACATCAAAGTCTTATTTCACCTCTTTTGCACCGATATACCACACAACTTGTCTCCTTTAGAATGTCTCGATGGATGAGTTTGTTGAATAATAATTTCTAAGTTGGTTTCTGACATTCTGTTATCTATTTTATATCGTCGAATGAAAATCAATGTCTCAAATTTGATACGACAGGTTAAATATAAATTTTCTCCCTTACTAAAAAATAAAACAACATTTAGTTATTAAAGTAATAAATTATAATTGAATTTTGATTTCAACCCATCCCTTTTAATTATAAATAATTTAAAAGTTAATATGGTATGATTTTTGTATATATTTTAAAATTTGAAAAATATATAAATAAAATAATAATAATAAAAAGAAATGAATTTATAATTAAAAATAATAAAGGAATCTCAGAAACCGTGCATTTTTGTCGTACATGTGTGAAATTAAATTTTATTTTAAAAAATAAAANAAAAAAAAAAAAAAAAAAAAAAAAAAAAAAGGGAAATTGATTTTACATAATGGATGTATGTAGACAGAGGCAGTTGGAATGGCATGTGACATGAGGGGTGGGAGTGGGTCCCACCCTGACAGCCTGGCATTTCCCCACTCCAATCCAATCACCCTGCCCACCCCCATGTGACCCTAAACCCCTATTTCAATCTTTTTTGTCCCACTCTCCTCTCAAACCAAACCAAACCAAACCGAACCGAACCGAGCCAAACCGACCCGAACCGAAATCTGTTTCAATTTTGTTTTTAAAATATTATTAAATTTAATATCCTTAAATTCTGCTAAACGGCATAAGGAAGAGAGAAAAGTATGAGAGAAAAGTATGAGATTAAAAATGGAATATTACAGTCTCTCCACTATCATCATCATCATCATCATCTTCTTCTTCTTCAACCTCTGCCATTTTGAAGTACTCTGTGAAGAAACCCTAAAAAAAAAAAAACATGCTTTCTTTCTTACTGTGTGTTCTTTTTCTTCTTACTTTTAACCTATAAAATTCAAATCTATAACACTAAAAAGGAAGAGAGAAGAAGAAGATGATGGAGTTCTACTGCTCTGCTACATCAAGAACAGTAAACATGGAAGAAATGCATATGGGTCTGCCCCCACCTTCCCTCTTTTACTGCTTTTCTTTTGTACTCTTCATATGATGGTGTGTGCCCTTGTGGAGGACCTGCCTGCCTCTGCTTCCCCTCATTCTCTATAGATACTGTGTTCATACTGTGTACTCCTCTGCTGTTTTGGTTAATCTCTTTATTTTTCCTTTTTTTTTCTTTTTTTTTTTTGTTCCTGGAATTCACCGGACATGATCGTTAAAACCAAGCAATTTCCTTTCTTTTTCTGTTTTTCAATGGAGTAATCGTTGAAGTATTCATTTGGTTTTGTGGGTTTTCATTTTTACCTGCTGTGGCTGCTGCTTTTGATGCTAAATCCCCACCGGACATGTTGGCCCGCCTGTCCCTACGTACATTCCGATCGACCCGTGGCTCGACGGGAACCTGTAGAGTGATTGTTGTTTAGTTTAATGGATTGAGAGTACTCTTAAGGTGTTGATTGTTTGTTTGGTTGTTTGGTTGGTTGGTTTAGTGCTGACCTTGGCATTTGGCAATTGTAGGATTTGAAGGATGCTGCTACTTCCAGAGAGGAAGTTGATGTGTCGGCGTCGGCGTCGTCGGAGTCGTTTGCTGCATGTTCGCCGGTGGCTTTTGCTGGTGATGCAAAGGGACTATCCGGGAGATTGTGTTCGAAACTGTAATGGTCGTTTTATAACACATAATCTGAGTAATGAATTGGGATGTCTAAATTGGAGTATAATGTAAATGGTTTATTGTTATTACCATTCAAGTAAATCAATGTCATCATTCTGGGATGTCTCCTTGTCATGGATAACTGAGAATTCGTTTGCCGACGGCGATAGCTGCCGAGGCATATCGGTTGAAGATACGATCGTAACGGGCAGTGGCGTAGGGCCATTCTCTGCAAACAAAGTTCAGTTACATAAAAGCTGATAAGAGATTGATTCATCGATGGTGATTGATTATGAACCTCACCTCGTAAGATATCAGAATTGCTGCAACTACTAGCACTACGAATGGTGGGGAAGATGAGATTTTGAGCAAACGGGTTCGGAGAATGCGTCGGGGAAGGAATCGGGCTGCCGGGGGAGAAAGCACGGTGGTGGTTGTAAGGGTGGGGGAGCTGGTTTTTCTTCACGTCAAGAAGCTGTAGATTCAGAAGGCGTCGACTTTGAAGATCAATATCAGCTTGCTGTTTTTCGAGTTTCCTCCGCAGAAGCAGATCCTGCTGAGAATTGTAGAACATTCTTGAGCCGAGTTGAAGATGATCGTAGAGCTCTCTTGAATCCAACCCAGTTGGTGTACCACAAGGGGAGAAATCTCTATCGATTTGCTGCAGTTTCCTGTAGAACAAATCAAAATTCTTACGAGAAATTCCAAAGAAACAGAGTAAAAACAGAGTAAAAAAACAGAGCAAAAACAGAGTAAAGAACAGAGAGTGCCTGTACTTGTCTGGGACTTTGCCTTTTTCCTTGTATGGTTTAACAAGAACACGAGCATCACAAACAAAATGGGGATTCCCTTTAGCCAAAATGAGCTTCACAGTTTCAGGATAAACGAAAGTGACAAATCCAAACATTCTCTTCTGTTGATATGGGATTCTCACATCTTGAACTGGACCGTACATGCTTCATAAAAAACAAGAACTTTCAGACATGGAAGAATAAGAAGAACAAAATGGATAATTTGGTTAGTGAAGAAACCTGAAATAATTCGATACATCTTCTTCCTTAAAGGTGCTGTCGGCTGGGAATGTTAAGTAGATCTGTCTTGAAGCTGGATTGATGATACCGGCGCTGCCATTCAATGAGAACTCGTTTCGCTCCAAGCGGCCGGACCGGCTGAATTTGTGAAGATCTTCGCCCATTATCAGGGCCGCAGCGGCGGCGGCTCTGCAAACAGAGGAGTTTAGAAATGAGATTTTTCAGTAGTAATTACATGGCATTCTTCACGAAAGGAAGAAATTATACCTCTGGGAATCGCTTTGTTGTTGTTGGAGAAGGAAATTGATGGATTTGGGAGAGTAAGGGAAGGCATTAGCAGAGGCCATGAGCTGAGAAGCGGCGGCGAGACGCTGCTGAGCAGAGGATTTGGATCTGAGAAGCTCATGGCACTGGTCCATCATTTCGATCTTACTCGGCGAGCCGACGGCGGCGCCGCCGCCGTCGGCGTCTCCAAGACCGCTGTGGAGAAACCGGCAACTGGTTCCATTCTTACAAAACCCTCTAGCGTAGTAAAGACAAGGCTTCCAACCCAACCCACTATTCAAATCCTCTGTTCCCAAACTGGCATCGTTAACAGAGTAGCTCCGGCGGTGGACTACCCCTCCACTCCAGGTGCCATCTCCGCCATAGGAACCAAACCCACCGCCGGTGGGACTCGACGACAAGTCCACCGGAGGGAAAAACAGGTCGGAATTCTTAACGCCGATGGTCGGAGAGCCGTCGTTGAGAAACGAAAGCTGGTCCTGAAGTTGAAACTCATCAATCATATCAGTCACCGGAGCTTCTCCAGCGCTAAAACACGACGACCCAAGTGGTAAATTCCCAGGACTAATCAAATGATCATCAGAATTTTGAAGCTCAGGCGAAAAACCAGTAGCCCACGAAACAGAACTGGAAGAAGGACTCGGAATCGTAAGTGAAGGAGGAAGATTAATTCCAAACCTCGAAGAAGAAGTAGAAGAACTCTGCCTCGAAAGACTAAACGGAGACGGCGAAGAACTCGTCGTAGACGGCGAGTTCGTGGACGGAAGACCCAAATCCTTCCTAGTCTTAAGAATAACAGAGTGAAGCAGAGCTTCAGGGCCAAAGGCCAATCTAATCATCTCCTTCTCTCCATGGTCTTGAATCAAAAGAAAACCCATGATTTTAGAAGCATTTTCAGGGTCCAAATTCTGGATCCTAGAGAACACAATCCTTGTTGCTTCATAAGAATCCATGATGCGAGAGGGGAAAAAACAGAGATACAAAAAAACAGGATCACACCCACAAACAAATATCGCGTAGCTTCAGTTCAGTCTCTGTTTTTTCTGAAAAGCTTCTCCCTGAAAGAACATGCCCAAAAAAGAGGTAAAGAAAAGGGAACGTTGAGAGAAAAAAGAAGAGCAAAAAGAGAAAGTTTGGTGCCCCAAGAAGTATTCCCGTGTGCGTTAGATGAAAAGAAAAGAAAAGAACAGAACAGAGCTTGCCTTCGTTAAAGGGAAAACACCCAAAAGAAAGAAAAATACAAACAGAGCAAGAACAAGAACAACAAGAACAACAAGAACAAGATGAAATCTTTCAGTAGTTCATGAACATTTCTAAAGAGATAAGGTCAAAGTTTTACCATAAAAGCCAAACCACCGCCTTTTAATGAACTGGGTTATCAACGTCGGAAGAAGAAGGAGAAGAAGATAGCCATGATTTGGGTTTGTTTCAAAAAAAAACCTGCAACTTTGCTGCTGCTGCTGCTCCTAGTCTGCCATTTTTTTCAATCAGAGCTTTCTCTCTCTAACTTTCTCTCTCCTTTGAATCAAAAAACAATCCCCCGAGAGAGATAGAGAGAGAGAGAGAGAAGAGAGGGAGGCGTTGTTTGATTGAAGGTATGGAGTGGATCCAGATCTGTGGTTCAAATAGCGCACGTTCACTTGCCCCAAACCTCTGACACTCTTTTTTTTTCTTAAAAAAAAAACAAAAAAACAAACAAATTTAGCTCATGTCAAGAACCAGATGACTGAGCTAAGCGCGTGGGAAAAACGCGCCGCCGGGCCCCGCGGCACATATTCAATCAGGCAGGGATGAGAGTGACAACCACGATGGTGTGGACCCCACTGTTTTTTATACTTTTTATTTTTAAAGATTACGTATCTTCTTTTATTTATTTATAAAATTTTTGTTTTCAATTATATATTTTAAAATCAGGTCCCACCACACTCACCTTCAAATTATAATATTAATAACTATTATATGATTTTTATTTATTTTTTTATTATTTTTATTTTATCTTTGTCTCCCCAATGATGTTGTTTGTATTTTTTAAAATATTTGTCTTTTCCATTTTCTTTTTATTATATTATTTTTTAATTAATTTATCATTTTTCTATAACTTAGTTTTCTTATTCTTATTTAATATTTATTTATTTAAAGGCACAATATTTTACATAAATAACAAAAAACTAATAAGAATAATGTATAATCAATATTATTTGGGGATGCAATTTTTATTAAATATATGCTATTTAACTAATTTTAAAAAACATTTTACAATTAAAAACAATACTAAAAACAAAATATTATTATTAATAATAAATCAATTTAACATGTCATTTATTGAAGTAAAAATATCATAGTCGTTGACCCGAATATTTTTGTAAATAAAATAAAAATAATAGTAATAAGAAATATTATATTAGTTGACCCGAACATTTTCACAAAAAAATAAAATAAAATAAAATATTAAACTTAGTAAATCCACTCTCATTATAAATAAAACAAACTCACAAATTCTCTTATTATTTAGTTTCTTAAGAGACAAAAACAAAAACTTAAAAATTAAAAATTGTGAGATAGGAGAGAGAATAAATGGAAAATTCATAATTAAAAATAGTATTTTAATTTATCCATTATTCTCTTTTTATTATTATTATTATTATTATTTTCTATTATCCCTATTAAAAGATGCCCCCACCACTATTTTTTTATTTATTTTTTTAATTTTCAACCACTCATTCCAAAAATAATAATAAATAAATAAATACTCGATTATTTATTAAAAATAACGATCGACTAAAATATTAAAATTTTAAATACGAACAGAAAAATAAGTAGAAGCTATAAATTTAAAAAAAAAAATTGTGAGCGTTAGAGCAACATAATCGTACCTCGACTAATCTTGTAACTTCCACAACGATCGCTTGACTATGTGACTTTTTTTTAAATTATAGATTGATTTAAGGAACTAATATTAAATCGAGCTGTCGATATATAAATAAATTATTTTATTTAAAATTTTCTCTTTCTCTCTACTTTTAGGTTGATTGGTGATAAAGTTGTATTTTTATTTATTTATTTATTTATTTATTTATTTTTGGTGAAAAAAGAAATTCACTTTTGCTTCAAAGTAAGAGGAGTTTTGGCTTTTTCACATGCCCTTTCAGCCACTCTCATTATTCTGTCTTTTATTAAATTCATATTATTCTTTTTAAAAAATAAACAATTATTAAATTAAAATTCATATTATATATTTTATTTATTTCCCATATTAAAATTATTCGTCTTAATTCATGAATAATCTATTTTTTTAATTTTAATTTTTTTTAAAATGTAAATATCACACGTGTGGACACACACTCTCTTTCTCTCTTTTTTATCTCAATTTTATTTAATTTTTTTAAATAATAATAATAATAATAATAAAGTCGAAGAGACAAAAAGTTGCTCTCTCTGTTTGAAATAGAAACCCACAAAATCAACGAAAAGATTTCGAATAGCGATTGAAAGCAAATTGAGACAATTAGATAAATTTAAAATAAAATTTTCCTGGTAAATTCAAATAATAATTAATATTTTTAAGAGAGAAAAAAAAAAACATTTATTTAAAACCCCTTTTACTTTAAAATCACACCTTTCATTTATTTTGAGATCTTAATGTCGTTTAGCTGAAAAGTGGTCTCGATGTTACTTAAAAGATCCTAAAAGTTTTGCCGAGATTTGTAAAACTTAAGATAATAGGTTAAAAATAAAGATAATATAACTATAAATATTATATTTTTTTAAAAAAATGAGAAATAAAATAGAATATATATATATATATATACAACCGATAGAATATACCATATTTATGACAAGACAATTATTCTAATTTCATACCATAATTATTTACTTTTAATTAAATAAGGTTTTTTTTTTTTTTAGTGTAAATTTTTGTAATTTAACCAAATAAAAAATGGGTTAAATTTTTATATTATTTGATAAACTTTTAGCTTTGTTAGTGGTAAAAGGTTAGTAGAATTAAAATTTTAAAATAATTTTTATAATGTTTCAGTCAAATCTAGATGAATAATTAGTCAACTAAAGGGAATTTAATAATCATAAAGTAAGTTAAAGTGGAAATAAACAAATAAATAAATAGTTAGGGTCACATCATATAATATGATTAATTATGTCTAAGTACTATTAGAGCATTAATTATTATCAAATTAAAGACAATTTTTAAAGATAATTATTAATTAGTGTTTAGTTAATTAATTAAACAATATTTATTTTCTATTCTTTTATTTTTCTCCCTCTTAAAATTTGGTAACTTTTAGAAAAAGACAAAAAAAAAATGATAAAAGGGAAAATTCACTTTAAAAAAAAAAATTAAAAAAAGATGAAATTTTGAATTTCTGAAATATGAAGGATAAGATTGAAATATATTAATATTGTCGCGTAATTAACTACTAGTAGCATGCATATAATTTAATTAATAAAAGTATTATATCTTCGTATATATCCTCATTTTTACATGTATTTGTTGTTTATAGGTTTTTTGTCCAATCTTTTATGAACCCAGTTAAAAAATAATCATATTGGATAAGACTTAGATCATATGAGTCGAGAGCGTACAAAACTAACTCTAAAAGAACTTGGCGTCGGCCCAATTATTCCTTCTTTTTCCTGTTTGGTGGTTCGGTTTACTTCGTGTTTCAGTCTGTTTATTTGCCTTATTTAATCGCTAACCTTATCTTTATGGTTCAATTTTATTAATTTATATATTTGTGTGTATATATATATATATATATATATATATATATATATATATATTAAATTTAGTTAAAATTAATTTGGATAAGAGAGTATTAAAAAAAGAAAAAAGGAAAAAGAAAAAGGAAATGGGAGTGTGTGAGAGTGATGCATCGGACAAAGATACTGTCCGTGGTCGGCCGGTCATTTTGTTGAGCATGGCAACTTCGTAATTCTCGCTTTAAATAGGTTTATTTTTATTGCTTCCTTCTCGCTTTACAAAACCTTTTTTTTTTTTTTTTTTTAAATTAAAACTTTTCATTTTCTCTCTCTTTCGCGCGTGTTCTTCACCTTCCGTTTTGGGGCGCGTGAGGTCTTTTTTGAATTCCTGTCATCTTTTGGATTTTTTCATTCATTTGCAGTTCCTGTTTTCTCTCAACACCTCAATTTCCCCACTTTTTATTGTAAAATATTATTTTTAAAAAATAAAAATTGATTTTTTTTTTTAATTACCGTATGGTTCTTGAACAGTTAAATGGTAAATATTTGAGTAAAAAGTAGTTGGGGGTGTTTTTGGATTTAGAAAAAGTTTTAAAAAATCTAAATTAGTTTAGAATTATGTTTTTTTTTTCTTAACAATTATTAAATAATGTTTTAAAATTTGATGACGGGATTGAAACTATTTGACCATAGATTGAATTGCAAAACACCCTTCTCAAAAATGTTTTACAAAGCTCGATGCATCAACGGGTTACGTTGGCTTAAAAGCTCTAACTGTTTTTTGTCTGAATTAAACTCGACCTTAAACATCGATTATGCATATTATATCATATAGGAAATGTGACCGTTATCCCCGACACCTATTATCATAGATTGCAAGGTATAGAGAAAATATGTGATATATATAATTGACGTATTCTTTTATGGGCAACGAGTAGGGACACGAGTAAGGAAAACTAGATCGACAAAAGTTTTGATAGATGCTTTTCAACATGTTTCCCCCTATTTGACCCTACAAAACAAAGGCTAAGCCTAAAGTGTCCTTAATTTTACTTCCAAATGTTAACTCACAATGTCTCCCACCACCATTATTAACACACCTACCCTAAACCCTCATTAACCCTATGTTCTACAACAAAAAATGGCCCATCATTTATTTTTTTTATATTTTTCGTTTTCGATGTCCCTTATGGGGGACTTCGTCGACACGTTTCCCTCTTTCAAGTAACAGCTCTATATTTGTCTCGATTTCGATTTCTATTACCTATCTAAGAAGTAAATTTGGAACTAAACAAATAAGGATAGAGTCGGGGACCAAGTGTAACAGTCTAAGCCCACTGCTAATAGATATTATCCGCTTTAGCCCATTATCTATCGTCGTCAACTTCACAAATGGTTATGAGCGTAAAGGGCTCGATCCTAGCGAATGGTATGGTGTCTGACATAGACACGTTTTAAAAATTATGAGACTAACGACGATATATAACGAGCTAAAGTGGAAAATATTTACTAGCAGTGGACTTGAACGGTTACACAAAGATTATATTCTTAATTATAATATTTAAAATTTGAAGTAGAAAATTATTTTATATAAACGTGTCGTCAAATTAAAAGCTTACTTATCATTGGGTACACGTGTTTAAAATTCTTATTATGGTATGAGCTTTCATTTAACGGTAGTTGTTTAGGAGCGTCCACCTGACACGCCGCTGTTTGAAATGATTGAAGGTCGTTAGATACTCTCTTTACTCGTTTTGTCGGATATCGTAATGATTGGTAACGGAAGACGTTTTACAGTTATATGAGGACAAGAAACGCTTTTAGGTAATCAAAGAATAAACCTTATCTATGATAGATTTTGTCGGTAATATTTTTTTTTTATTAATTTATATTTTTAAAAATTAAGTTCCATTTACTATCAATTTTAAAAAATCTTACTAATTTTTAATATTTTCTTAGAATACTTAAATATTAATTTTTTAATTTCAAATTTCAAAATAATTATCTCTATTTAGATGATAAAAAAAACAAATATAAAATTTAAAGAAGTTAAAAAGTTAAAATAGTAAAATAAGTTTAAAAATAAAATAAAATAAAATTTATACGTTACACAAAATTGCCATTATGAAAATGAATTTCATTTTTAAAAAATTCATTACAAAAATAAAATATTTTAAAAATAGATACATTGTATACTAAAATCAAGTAAATAAATAAATAAATAAATAATAAATTAGCCATTGGTGAGAAAAAAACATGGATAAAGTAAAAGAAACCGAAAATTGCATGGACGGTTAAAACAACCATAATTATGATATTAACTGCGTGCTTTTCACGCGGAGACCGTTCCCATCAATAAAATAAATATAAAATATAAAGAAAATAGAAAAAAAAAAAATTCAACTTTTCCCTTATTTTAGATCTATATTAGGTAATTCAGGTAACTGACTCGATAACTCCAAATTTTTCTCTTATTTTTTTAATTTTAAACCGGTTTAATTTGCACGTGGCTACGAACCCACGGTGTTGGGGTTCGAACCCCTCCCCGCCCACAACCGACCAAAAAGACTTTCCCTCTTAGGGTAGGAAAATCATGATCCGGACAGTGGACCCAAAACCATAAAACTTGCGTGAGTCTTTTGTCGAAACGGAACAGTATTATCTTTTTATTTTTTATTTTTTGTTAATAGGTTAAGGACGGTTCCGTTATAGATTAAATATAGTATACCCCACCCGAATCACGTTGTTTTTTGTCGGGTCAATCTAACCAACCCAAAAATAGGGTTACGACCTAATCCTACCTTTAAAATGATTAAGAATATTTAACACTTGTAATCAACTTTAGCAACAGATTGGTTTATTTCCGAGTTGGGTTGTGAATTCTGTTAGAGTTGTTCGGGTCACCGATCCAGTCAACCCGTAAATATATTAATTAGTGAGAAAGCTATAATTGAAGCTTACTTCCACTGTATACTATCGTTTATTCAACCATTATATTAACTTATAAATAGTTGAGTTTCATTTTGGCTATCGAAAATATATTAGAATGGTGGCAATTTAAACACGTGTCAATATTCTAATATCTTCGTTAAGGTTATTTATGTTTGTTATCTAGTAATAAATGTTTTTAACGTTAAACAATCAATTCGATCATAAATAAGCTTATCGTCACACTACTTAGAACGGAAACTACCATATATGGGAAAAAAAATAATCTTTACACAACCTAGTCGACGTAGCGTAAAAGTAAAACTCGTTTAGATCCAAATTAGTTATAAAAATAAATTCGATTCTCAAAGTCGAGAAGGCTCATAAAAATAAGGAAGCAAACGAGACGATCGATCGAACCAAAACTTAGAGATGAAAGAGAAGACACCTACCAACACAGACGTACAAACGATGCGGAAACGATAATCACAAATACAGTTGTAAAGGTGATACTCGATGTGATAAGACATAGATGTCAGACTCATTAAGCACAATTAGAGTGTGTAAATTGGGACGTCGAATGCAGACGATTTTGGTTACGTGACAAGGTTGAAAATGACCAAATGAAAGGGTAAATTAAAGGACAGTAAAAAAGGTGATATTTTACCGATTTCACCCAAGGGTAAATTTCCTTTTGAAAACTGTCTTATTTTCCTTTTATAATGGAATGATGGCTCATTTATATACATATTCTAATTTTGTAATAAGGATTATATAATAATTGACATGTCACATTAATCAAACGTTTAAAAAAAAAAAAAAAAAACATCTTTATGGCTGGCCCCACATTACCAACTAACCCCTTTTATAAAATTTTCTTTTTCTTTTTCTTTTTCCATTAATTTTGTTGGATTATTNAAAAAAAAAAAAAAAAAAAAAAAAAAAAAAAAAAAAAAAAAAAAAAAAAAAAAAAAGCCAACATTCTAGAGTAGTATATAATAGAGTTTATTTGTACATGATTTTCCCCATTTTGCCCTTTACTATTTTAAATTTCTTTAAATAATTTTGGTACTTAAATAAATAAATATTTATTTTTGTTAATATTTTATTATTAATTATCTTTAAATATCTGTATTAACGTTCTAATTTTAGTGTTTTTTTTTTAAAAAAAATTTAATATTTTAAAAAGTATGTATTGACTTAAAGCTTCCAATATAAAGTGGGCCCAAGGCCACTTGCATTTAAGAGGTGGGCTTTTCTTGTGTAAAAATGGCAGGCCCATCTTGATTTTGATATGATTTTAAAGTGTTTTTTTTGAATGATTAATGTTTGTGATATGAACCACCAACAACATGAAATCATTATCTTATAATTTTGATGTAATTTTAGTTTTTTAATTTATTTTTTTATGACGTATTATGTAGGGGTATTTATGTCATTTGGCTATGATCGAGGGTACGGCATTTATATAAAGTTCGACGATTAGGTTGAACAATGGATTTAATTTTAATAATTGGTTTTTTCTTTCCAACTTTGAGTATATTGAATTTTGCGTTTCGTATAGAGTGCACTATAACTAATAGATCAATTAGCAAAAACATGCTTAGACTAGCGTGCAATGAATTTTTGTGTGTGTTCGTGGTACATAAAATTATTCAACGCAATATTACAACTGTACAAGTTAAGTTTTTAATGTAATGTAACTATAAGAATGTCGAAGTATCGTCGTGTTCTAGTTTACTTGATTATCCCAAATACAATCATCTAATTTTATTTCGAGAAATAAGTAGAAAAATAAATAAGATTAAAAAAAATAAAAAAAATAAAAGATGAAGGATGAAGAACAATTAGGATAGATATCTCTTAGGGAGTTCAATTCCTTGCTAGAAAGATTAATATCGAAAATCCCATATCAAAAAGATGAAGTGTAACAACCCAAGCCCACTGCTAGTAGATATTGTTCGCTTTGGCCTGTTGCGTATCGTCGTAAGACTCACGGTTTTAAAACACGTCAACTAAGAAGAGGTCCACACTCGGGGATGCTTTGTTCGTGGGATCTCACAATCCACCCCTTAGGCCCTAAGGAGAGTGAATTGTGAAATCCCAGCTCTGTTGAAGAGTGGAACAAAACACTCCTTGTAAAGGTGTGAAAAACCTCTCCCCAATAGACACGTTTTAAAACCTGAGACTGACGACAATCGTAACTGGTCAAAGTAAACAGTATCTTACAAACCTCGCGTAAAAAATTTAAACTAACAGATCCAATAATTCACTATATCACAAACATAAACTTATCTTTCTCAAGCCATTCTAATGAATATAAGCTTAGAACTCTCTGTATTTTAAATCTAAGAAAATGGTACCCAATGCTTCTTTACCTTCTTGCATCAGCATTCCATTGAAGCATAGCAGAAAGTTTGTCTCCATGGTCGTGGAGATGTTCTGGTATCTGCATTTGAAAGACCTATATCACTGCTTTAATGGGTTTAGAATGAAGAATTACCGATGCAGAAACCTGCTGTGGGCTGTAGGAGCTGACTTCAATTTGCACGTCTTGCTGGGACAACAACAGCCAAGCTCCACCCTTGTAGCCATCAGGCTTTCTACAATATGAACCGTCGAAAGCGAGCTCCCGAACAACATGATCTGCATCAGCACCACTGATCTTGGTGCCAAAGATCAGCACAATCGATGGCTTGTGTAATTGAATCAGATCTTTCAATGCTCGCATTAGCTTCGCGTTGTCTGTTGCACGAAAATTCCAGCACAACAGTTTCTTAGAACAACATGATGCAGACATTGATACAGCCTCTGAAGTTGGCACAATGTGGATAGCATGCTCGTTTTGGTTTGATCTTGTGGTTGTTGCTGACAGTTCTAACAATTCAACTGCAAGGCTTGTGATCGTTGGATCGATGGTGTAAAGAGTCGGCAAACTATCGACACTGATTGGTTCGGATGGCGTGTTGTTTATCGCTTTCTGTATTGTTGATTGTTGGATTGCAGTGGAATAGAACTTGAGGCCAGCCTCTAAAGCAGAAGATGGTTGCAGGGGAGCTATGCTTTTAATAGCCAATGATGATGGTTGTGGTTCATTGTTCTGGACTGCAAGCGTTGTGGGGCTGCTGGTTTTTTCAGTCCTGAACTGATGATCTTCAAGAACACAAGGAGCTAAAGGCACAGATTGAATCAAATTGGTCTGTTTTAACAAAGGAGCTTCCATGGTTATCGATGGAGATTCTTTTACTGCTTTATCAGATTCACTAACTGGAAGGCTTGGCTCTTCATTCAAATTCAACTCAAGAACTTGGAATCTAGATCCACAAGCTGATGCTGGTGCGGGTTTAGAAGGAATCAACTGCATCTTCAAATTCAAATTCGAACTCGAACTCAGATTCGGATTCAGATTTGAACTCGAACTTGGATTCGAATTCGAACTCGAACTCGAACTCGAACTCGAGCCAATGGCCTGCAATGGACGAGCTCTATGGTGATGGGGATCAAAGCCAGAAGAACAAGAAGGGTTGCTCAAACAATCATGTTTCAGATCATCAACACATCCACAGACAATGCACAACAAATCCAGACCCTCATACACAATTTTTTGCGGATTTTTCCCAAATTGGAAACTCAAATTAAGGGGATAACCTAAATTCATCCTAATACAGATACGAGCATACATACATTTCTCTCGTGTTTCAGTTACCGGATCGATTTTCACGAGACGGCCGCCGATGGTTTCCGCAATTTTCTCCAAAACCTCCTTGTCATAATACTCGATACTGAGCTCCGGGAGCCGAATCCAGACATCAACGAAAGGAATCGAGGCCTCGGAGGGCTTGAAATTGGGAATCCATGGAAATACATAGATGCAAAGGTGAGAAATCGACCATGGACGCTCTTCAAGGGCTTCGTAGTAGTCTAAAGCGTTGGAGAATTTGAGCACGAAAAATCCAAGCCCTAGCTCGAAGACATCCAAATCTCCAACGAGATGAAGATTACGGCGAAGACGAACGGCGAGCTGCCGTGGATGAATCTTCTTACCGACGACCCAAGCAATGAGAGACTGATCGAACTGTTGGTTGATCCGAGCTGTTTGAGAGGGAGTGAGGTTAAAGACGGTGGCGCCAATGCTACTGGCGGCCGCTCCGTCGTTGCCGGCGCCGGTGAATCGGCGGCTGAAGTGGAAATGTTTGGATTGAACCGCCATGAACAGGGGATTGGATTTCGCAGTTGAAAATGATTGACATGTCGAGGAACTGGATCGAAAGTTATAAACGAAGGGAGACAGAAATCTTGTTCCATTTTGACTTTGCGAAACCTATCGAAGTTTCTATGGAAAGCTTCTCCGCCCGAATGTTCTTCTGCATTTCAGCAGAAATTTAAGGCGCGTACGGATGCTCCCTTTTTCATTCTTGAATATACGTGTATTTTTCTTTTTAAAAAAAATTATAATACCCAGAATATTCCTTATTTATGTAATAAAATTAATATTAAATTTAAAAAAAGACACTATAATTATTTTTGTTTTATTTACTTTTTTTTTTTAATAATTATAAAAACATTACATTTAAATGTTTGTTTCGATCTAATGAAATTAAAAAACAAAAAACACAAATTAATTAATGTTAGTCAATTTAGGAAAGTGTTGAGATTAGGAAGATAATAAAGTAGTTTTTAGTTAATGAGCAGCTGAGCTGTTTGCTGTCATGTTTTGTGACTATCTTTTACTTAAGATAATTAAAATTTGCCAATAATTAACTAACTAAATCTTGACTAATTTTCATCATTAATACTAAAATATAATTATAGTATTATTATGCCAATTTATATCACATGAAATAATTCAAACAATTTTAATTAATTTCCATGATGATTAAGAGTGGTTGCCCAATTCTGCTGCAATGAAAGTTTATCGACTAACTCAAACAATCGGTATTAATTTCTAAGATTTTTTAGTAGATTCTTTCAGAATTTTCATTGACATTTCCATAAAATCTAAATTCTGATCGTTTTAAGACATTTTGAACACGGTAGCTCTGTTTTATGATGGCAACATACAGTAGCCCACCTAAAAGAGCAACCATGTCGTGTATGACCAAGCTCTGCAAGATTTCCATCATGTTGTGCATGACCAAGCTCTATAAGATCCTATTACAAATAGGTGATATATTTGGCATAATTCACATCTTTTATCTATTGCACTTACTAGTTGTTCATGGGTAGAAGGAGGTAGGGGCGCTTTTATGCGTAGATGCATGCGATATGAGGGGAAAAAAGTAAGTTGCGGGAACAATGAAAGTCAGGGTAGAGCCTCGGAGCCGACCCAAGTGAAGATCGACACTCGAAGGCTTCACGAGAAAGACTCACAAGAACAGCAAAGTTTTCTTGAAGATCGTTAAGCAAATGCCTATGAATATCAAAACCTAAGTCAGCTGCACAATGCAATGTAAAGAGACAATAGTGTTGGAAAGAGGGATAGTGAAAGAGATAGGAATAGATGAGAATAGATAGAAGCTGCAGTGCTTTATTAATGTCTACTGACTTAATGCTCAGAGGCTTACACAATTCCAGTATTTATAGCTTATACACTGGACCAGAAATAGTAAATCATCGAAATCTAGAAAGAATTTAAATCTACTAACAATCTCCTAAAAATCTCATAGTTTGAATATTTGAATCATATTTCTACTACTCTNTCTCCTAAAAATCTCATAGTTTGAATATTTGAATCATATCTCTACTACTCTGAATCATATCTTCATTTTGAATCATATCTTCATTTTGAATCACATCTCAACACTCCCCCTTGATTCAAAGTTGCAAATGCCAAGTAATTGTCTGAAGTAGCAAAACTTTTCTTTTGACAATGCCTTGGTAAGTATGTCTGCTAGCTGTTCATCGGTGTTACAATATTCCAAGACAATTTCTTCGTCTGCAACAAGATCACGAATATAGTGATGTCGAAGTTCAATATGTTTTGTTCTACTGTGAAACGCTGGGTTCTTTGTCATAGAAATAGTTGCTTTATTATCACAAAATATCTTTGTTGCCCCTTTTTGCTCTTGTTGAAGATCAGCTAACATTCTTCTTAGCCAAATGGCTTGACACGCTGCTGAAGTTGCTGCAACATATTCTGCTTCTGATGTTGACAACGCCACTGTTGCTTGTTTCTTTGAGCTCCAAGTGATCGCTCCTGACCCTAAAGTGAAAACATT